>NC_137622.1:44251605-44315808 GCF_963280865.1 Gymnoscopelus braueri
GGTGCTCAAACCTTTTCATGTCAAGGACCCCCAAAAGTATATGTATTTGGCCACCGACCCCCATCTCAACATATGTTGTTCCAGGGACCCCCAGAAGCAAACGTTTGAGTACAAAAAAGAAAAGCAGAGGTACAAGCTCATTCAAATATTCAAATTCAAATTATTATTTGGATAGCCAAATAACTTTAACCAAATGACAGCACCCCCCCCCCCCCCAATAGCAGCCTATAGACTTCACTGTTTTCTGAGGCCAATAGTCGAACCTCAGATTCAAGAGGAGCAATGTGGTTTCCGTCCTGGTCGTGGAACAACTGACCAACTCTTTACTCTGGCAGGGATCTTGGAGAGGGCCTGGGAGTATGCATATCCGGTCTACATGTGTTTTGTGGATTTGGAGAAGGCATATGACCGGGTCCCCCGGGAGTTTCTGTGGGAGGTGCTGCGGGAATATGGGGTGAGGGGGACCTTGTTGAGGGCCATCCAATCTCTGTACGCCCAAAGCGAGAGCTGTGTCCGTGTGCTCGGCAGTAAGTCGGATTCTTTTCCAGTGGGGGTTGGTCTCAGACAGGGCTGCGCCTTGTCACCTATCCTGTTTGTGATATTCATGGACAGGATCTCGAGGCGAAGTCGTGGCGGAGAGGGTATACGGATCGGTGAGCTAAGGGTTGCGTCACTGCTTTTTGCGGATGATGTGGTCCTGATGGCACCATCGGTCCGGGACCTTCAGCTCTCACTGGATCGGTTCGCAGTCGAGTGTGTGTCGGCTGGGATGAAAATCAGCATCTCCAAATCTGAGGCCATGGTTCTCAGCAGGAAACCGGTGGATTGTGCAGTCCGGGTAGGGAATGAGGCTTTGCCCCAGGTGAAGGAGTTTAAGTATCTCGGGGTCTTGTTCACGAGTGAGGGGAGGACGGAGCAGGAGATCAGCCGGAGAATCGGAGCAGCAGGAGCGGTATTGCAGTCGCTGTACCGCACTGTGGTGACGAAAAGAGAGCTGAGCCAGAAGGCAAAGCTCTCGGTCTTCCGAGCAATCTTCGTTCCTACTCTAACCTATGGTCATGAAGTGTGGGTCATGACCGAAAGAACAAGGTCGCGGGTACAAGCGGCCGAAATGAGTTTTCTCAGGCATCTCCCTTAGAGATAGGGTGAGAAGTTCGGTCACCCGGGAGAGACTCGGAGTAGAGTCGCTGCTCCTTCGCTTGGAAAGGAGCCAGCTTAGGTGGTTCGGGCATCTAGTACGGATGCCTCCCGAGCGTCTCCCTAGGGAGGTCCTCGCTGCACGTCCCACTGGGAGGAGACCCCGGGGCAGACCAAGGACCAGATGGGCAGATTACATCTCCACACTGGCCTGGGAACGCCTCGGAATCCCCCAGGAGGAAGTTGCTAATGTTGCTAAGGAGAGGAAAGTCTGGAGCTCTCTGCTGGAACTGTTGCCCCCGCGACCCGACTCCGGATAAGCGGTTGAAGATGGATGGATGGAGATGGATGTTTACTAGCCTGTTAACACACAGAATGTTGTTTCAATGTATTTAAAACACTCATAATGCTATTTCAAGTATTTTAAAACAAGCCTTTATTTTATTGCAAAATGAAAATATAGAACTCAGAGCACAACTCTTATTTGAACCTTGTATTTATTGTATAGTTACTATTAGAATGGTTTCATTTGAACTTTACATTTATTGTATAGTTGCCATTAGAATGGTTTTATTGTGTACTCACTATTAGAATGCCTGACAGCCAACCTTGATGTGCATCTTTGCAGAAAGGTACAAATAACAACCATGTCAACCAGGTCTCCGCCAGGTCAGGTAGGTCGTAGAATCACAAAAATGTTTGCCGCCGTGATAATCCATTCCATAGAAAAGCCATTTACACATTAAAGTACATTCAAAGACAATCCTAAACCTGTGTCTCAGACAAGGCAGTCTCTTGACTGGTTCTCCCTGGGTTTGTGGAAGTGTTGGTCTGAGGCAGCTCTTCAGTGAAGGCTTTCTCCAGCACCTTTAGGATAGAGCTGCGGAATACAGCCTTGAAATCCTGACCCATGAACACGTACAGCAGTGGGTTCAGGCAGCTGTTGAGAAGTGCCAGGCCAGTGGTTATGGGGATCCCGATGGTGACCACTTGATCCACGAAATTCGCAAAATCAATCAGACGCATGAAATGATAGGGGGCCCAGCAGAAGGCAAATGCGGTGATAACAGTTGCTATGATTTTGAAGGGGCGACATGATTGGCTGGCCAGCGAGCGATTATTCCTGAGCCGGTAGATGATGACAGAATAGCAGGAGACGATGACAGTGAAAGGGACCACGAATCCCATGAGGAAGTGAGTGATGATCATGACCCCACCACCGGTGGGTGCAAAGTTGTTGTAGCACCAGATGATGTCTTTATCATGATAGGAGGGCCGTGTGTTCGTAAAGATGAAGTAAGGGGAGCTGAGAGCCAAGCCCAGCACCCAGACACCCAGACTCACACAAGACGCCTTCCTGACGCTGCGGTGGTTCTGGGCCCACACTGGACACACCACACATACACATCTGTCAACACTGATGACCATCAGGATGTAGATGCTGACATGCATGCTCATGATGAAAATGGTAAAGTCCATTTTGCACATGAAATTGCCAAAAGACCAGTGGTCCAGAGCTATCTCAGTGATGCCCAGGGGCAGGAACCCTGTTACGAGGAAGTCGGCCACAGCGAGGTTGAGGTACCAAACGGTGTTGACGTTTTTTTTCATTTTGAAGCCCGTCACACAGATGACAACGCCATTTCCCAACACGCCGAGCACAAAGACCAGGCTTGTAATGACGAGGGACGCGATCTTGATGTTTCTAGCAGACAGATCCATCTCTTTTCATTTCATTTCATTTCAAACCTTTATTTATTCTCGAAAGACATTGAGGTTGCCCTCATTTGCAGTGTCGTCGAGATACAGCACAGTACAACATCAATACAACATATATAAAAATATACAACATCATATTCATATCAATAACAAATTAAAAACAGTTACAGATATTTGTGGGTAGATCTGCAATCAAAGATTTTGGGCGAACTGATCTTAAATTTCAGCTGCAGGTCATTCCACGTAGTTGGGGCACTAACGCAAAAGGCTGTTTTCCCCAGTTCAGTTTTTACCCTAGGGACTTTCAGCGTCAGCCAGTTATTTGAGCGTGTCCCATGTGCTCCAGGATTCCATTCCATCAAAGAGTTTATGTATAATGGTAAAGTCCCATCAATTGCCTTAAAAATAAATAGGTACCAATGTTTGTTTCGCCTGTCAGCCAAGGATGGCCAACCTACTCTGTCATTTAGGATGCAGTGATGGGTCCTAAAATGTTCACCAGAAATGAAGCGCAGGGCAGAGTGGTAAACTGAATCTAAAACCTTGAGGGTAGAAGGGGAAGCATTCCTATAGATGACGTCACCATAGTCTAAAACAGGGAGAACAACAGCTTCAATGACTCTTTTTCTACAGGTCATTGGGAAACTAGCTTTATTCCTGTAGAAGAAGCCAATCTTTTGTCTGAGCTTGCAGGCAAGATTTTCTAGATGATATTTAAAAGTTAATTTTTCGTCAAGCCAGATTCCAAGATATTTATATTCAGTAACCCTTTCTATGATGGTTCCATTTGAGGTAGTAATATGTAGGCTATCATAATCTATTTCCCTGGCCCTAGAGAATAGCATGTATTTAGTTTTTCCTGTATTACGTACAAGTTTCAGCTCTTTAAGGGAGTCCTGAAACGCATTGAATGCCAACTGCAATTTTTCAGTTGCCAGCTGGACAGACTCAGCAATGCAATAAAGGATGGTGTCATCTGCATAAAAATGGGCTTGACAGCTACCCAGAGACAAAGCCATGTTGTTTATATATAAGGTAAATAAAATAGGGCCCAGAATTGACCCTTGAGGGACGCCTTTGGAAATTGGTAAGAACCCTGATTGGGCTCTCCCAGCTTTCACGCACTGGGATCTCTCAGTCAGATAGCTCTGAAACCAAGTGCAGGTATTTCTATCAAACCCAGTGCTGTGTAGTATATTTAAGAGTAATGAGTGATCAACTGTGTCGAAAGCTTTAGATAAATCTATGAATAGTGCAGCACAATGTTTTCTTTTATCTACAGCAGAAACAATATCATTTACAATTAGGGTAGTGGCAGTGATTGTACTGTGCTTAGCTCTAAAACCCGACTGAAGTGGGGTTAATACAGAGTTGTTTGATAAAAATATTTTAAGCTGCTTATTTACTAATGACTCCAGAGTTTTCGCTAAGCAGGAAAGCTTGGAAATTGGCCTATAATTATTTGGGTCACTTCCAACTCCACCTTTGTGTAGTGGTGAGATATGGGCCATTTTCCAAATATTTGGAACAATACATGTTGACACAGAGAGATTAAAAATATGTGTTATATGCTCAGAAATTAATGGAGCAGCTAATTTAAGGAAAAATGGATCCAAACAGTCTTCCCCAGTTGACTTTTTCGAATCAATGCAGAGCAAGGCAGTAAAAATATCATTATATATAAAAGGCTTCAGAGAGAAATGAGAGTCATGTCTCTCAATGTGAGAGACATGGCTCACAACGTCCACATGTGTGCTTCCAGAGTTTTCATTTGCTATGACCTCATTTTCAGGTCAGAAAAGACACACTGACCGACGTTTACATGTGCAGGTAGTGAGGTACCTTTTTTATCTCTGACTGAATTTACAGTTTTCCAGAATTTAGCTGGGTTAGAATCACATCGAAGTATAGCATCTAGATAGTAATCCGATTTTGCTTTCCTTACAGCTGATGTGAAGGCATTTCTCAGTTGCCTAAAAGCAAGCCAATGAGAGGGATTTCCTGACTTCTTGGCTAAAACCCAGGTCTTGTTTTTTGACTGAAGCAGAGATGATAATCCTGAAGTGAACCAAGGATTAGTCCTAGCTTGTATTCTTTGCTTTTTGAAAGGGGCATGCATATTTACAATAGAGTTAAAAACTTGTATAAAATGATCAAGTGCTACATTTACATCCATGATGTTTAGAATACTAGCAATGCTACTATTTTGAAGATCAGATAAGAAGGCCATCTCGTTAAAATGTTTAAAATTTGTCCTTATTACAATTTCTGAGTGAGCTTTCTTTACATGTGTATCTCTAATACAGGCTATTGGGCAGTGGTCACTTACTCCTAGATCAAAGACACCAGAAACAGTAATCTTATCAGGCTTATTTACTAAAATTAAATCAATTAAGGTTGATCGTGACATATTATTTAGATTAGGTCTGGTAGGCTCAGTAATCAGTTGGACTAGGTTTAGATTACCACATATGACCTTCAGACAGTCAGAAGCATTTGTTAACCAGTTATAATTTAGATCTCCAAAAAATAAAATTTCAGAGGTACTATATTGAGAAATCAATTCTGCCAATTTATCAATAGCTCCGGAGTTAGCAGAGGGAGGTCTATAAGCCCCAATCACAGTAATAGAATTATTTGGCCCCAGGTTAACCAAAAGAGCAATAAATTCAAAGTAATTTGGCATAGTTAAGGTTTTCAAAACAGTAACTGAGAAGCGTGATTTAATGAAAATGGCCACTCCACCAGCTCTGGTACTTCTGTCTAATCTAAACAAGTTAAAATCAATTAGAGATATTTCAGAATCAGAGACACATTCCTTTAGCCAAGTTTCGCTTAAAACCAAAATATCAGGGTCAGTTTGTGATACCAAAATTTTTAGGTGATCTAGCCTTTCATTTGCTAAAATACTTCTAATATTAAGGTGCATTATACCCAGGCCTTTTCTATTTTTAAAAGTATGTGGCGTTAAAGTGGGAGCTGGGATAGACTCAGATGGATGCAGCGTGTTGGATGTGGGTCTAGCAGTAAGAGAGGGCTGCAGGGTAACTGCTGTTAAATTAAAGTTGTTAAACCCATTTGGCCTTGAAACATGCCTTGGAAGGCGCACAAACGAAGGATTGTTATAATGTGTGATTATAACAGGGATGATAAAAGTGAGAGGGGGTGCAGGATTGCAACAGTCCCCCAGTCAGGCAGCGTTTGAGTGCAGAATGCGCTGTATATGAAATGATAAAGAATTGTTTCCCTGTATGCTTGGATGCAGGCCATCACGTGAGTAAAAGTCTGTACGTGCCCAAAACAGGTGAAAGTTATGAATATAATTAATGCCGCAGGAGGAACAAACCGCCTGAAGCCAATAATGCAAGTCTATCAGCCGGCTGAATCGCTCCTCCCCCCTGCGCAGCAACGGAATTGGACCTGAGATGAAGATTTGTTTGCCGCTTTCAAGGAGAAGATCGAGGATGTTTTTAAAGTTATTCCTCGTTTTTACCGACTGTTGGTCATTTACTCCCACATGCAGGACGAGTTGCTTTATTGTGGATGGGATAGCGGCTAGAATAATGGGGAGACGGTCAAGAATAAATTGTGTATTTGCACCTGGATAGCAGTACTTTATGGCGTTGGGAATCTGGATGTTTCTGACCATGGAGTCGCCGATAATTAACACTGTGGGAGGTGGTGGTGGTGGTGGTGGGGGAGGCGGAGGGGATCGGGTGTACAGAGGACGGGGGCCGCACATGGCGCGCAGGGCGTGCGCCAGGTCGTGCGTAACGGTTGGAAACCACCACCCCGCTCTGTGGCGAGGGGTTTGCATTCCCAACGTGACCACCCGTGTATCCGCGGTGGTCAGGGACTACCACCTCGCTGTGTGGCGAGGGGTCAACATCCCCAACATCTCCTACGTGTCCGCGGTGGTCAGGGACTACCACCTCGCTGTTTGGCGAGGGGTCAACATCCCCAACATCTCCATGCAATACGGGTGGAGGCATGGTACTGCCCCAGGTCCTGCCCCTGACTCTCTTTGCCCTCGGGGTGGACTGACCTTCTTCCAACAGAGTGCCCAGCAGCTCAAAGCTGTTCGCCAGAGGAATAGGGGGAGAGGCAGCTCTTGTGGAGTTTCTATTTCGCTTTCGGCCGGTGTTGGGGCGGACTACAGTCCATGAATCCGCCGCTGCAGTGATACTAGTACCGGGTCGCTTGGGTTTTGTACCAGGCTCCGGGAATTCCTACCCTGAGAAAATACTACCGAACTGTGGATCCATGTCCTGAAGCTCCTCCAACAAGCTCAGTGGTTGAGAACCAGCCGTGGGATCCACCAGGATAGCGGAGGCTATACCTGTAGCTGTAGCAGCCAGGCTATCAATAAGGTCCTCGTCCTCCCGGATTCCAAGTAGTAGTGTGATACGCACTTCCAATTCCTTGATTCTCCGTTCCTGTAGGAGACAGCTTTCACAGCCCTGTGTAAAGGTGAGTGTTGTCATGATAACACCGTGGGTTACTTCGGGCGTTTGTAGCGGCGGTGCCGCAGCCGGCTTGTAGTAATCACAAGTAATCAATAAGTCCGATTTTTAAATTATTCCACTGGGTGTACAGGTGATAGATGTGGCAATAAGTCCCCTGAAGGTTACATTTAAAAAATGTCCTTAAAAGTAATAAAAAATAGGTTTAAAAAGTGACCTCCGACGGAGGCCACCAGGCTAAAGGTAAGCCTAGCTAAGCAACCGGGTCCTCACAAGTATAGCATACCGCTTCACCACAGTCCTCACAAGTATAGCACACCACAATCACAACACAAAAAGTCCTCACAAGTATAGAAAAACCTCTGCATAAAGGTCCACACGAGTAGGCTAATTGTCGGGAGTTGTCGGTGTGTGTGTGTGTGTGTGTGTGTGTGTGTGTGTGGAGCAGCAGCGATCTGCGACCTGCATCTACGGAAAAAAAGGGGCGAACCTTGCAAGTATAGAGCCCTCTTTATTGTGATAAACAGCAGTTGTGGTCATAATCTCCATCGTCCTAAAACCTAAAATAACAAAACAAAGGTTAATGCTTTGTTTTAACAGGCCATGTAGATCATCAACATGTCCGTACACGGACACGTTTAGAGTTGTCAATGTCCGTGGCACTTTTTTTCTTTTGGTCAAATGTGTACATATCTCCTAAATATTCACACACTTTTTAAAAAAAATTGTTTTGATGATGTGTCTGGATGACATGCTCATTAATATGTTGCAGGAGATGTGTCGTATTGGTACCCGTACATGTTTACATCAGGTGAGGACGCAAGATAAGACAGACAGCTAGAAGTATATATATTTTTTAAATCTCAGGACTAGTGTAAATGTGTAGATAACTTGTTTGGCTTTTTTGTTGTTCTCTTGTTTGATCTTCCTTCCCCACTTCCCCACGGGTGATGGAGAACAGCGCAATCTTTTAGAAAACCACTAAAAACAAAAAAGTCATCACAAGTCGTTCTTGGAAGTGTGGGCGTTTGGACGATGTCTCGTCATAAGTCGTTCTTGGCAGTGAATGAGTTAACGGAAATCACAACTCTTGAAACTACAGTCCTGTGACAAACAGAAAACGAGTCTAGCTCGCATTGTGGAGCATATCGTCTACCGTCGAACCACGTTCATTTCTGCTGGTTTGAATGAGTGGGAAAGTGTGAATTAACATATGGATTGACCCTGGCAGCATATCAATGGTACAGGTGTGTTGATTAAGCTACTACTATTTTTCAACCACAACTAATGAGACAAGACATCAGTAGAATGAGTTTGGGAACAGACTTCATGAGACAACATACATAGTATACAACTCATTATTTTTGGGGGAAATGAATAGCAACAACTATGCAGTGATAGTGAAGAAAGGGAACTTGGAAAGACACTTTCTGACAAACCACACATAATTTGACTAGAGCTTTCCAGCAGACAGAGAACTGAGAAAAATAAAGAAGGAACTGAAATCTCAGCCATATGTATTAGTGTACCATACATCTCTAAGTCCATGACTATACTCCAAGGTTTTAGACTTGGCTAGAGGTTTTTAACTTTAACAATTAGAGTTGGGAGCTGACTTTTAATCTGTCTTCCTTGGCTCCAAAAACTATTATTTCAGTTTTGCCTTTGTTTAATTGAATAAAATTAGTTCAATTTTGTTCAATGCATTTACTCAGTATTTGTATTGGACCATAGTCCTCCAGTGATAATGGTTATGTAGATTTGTGTATCATCTGCAAAATGATATATAAAATATGGTTTCTTATTTTGTTGTTTTCCATAATCTGAACTAGTATGTAGATATTGAACAGTAGGGGTCTTAGAATGGATCCTTGTGGAACTCTGCATGTGATTTTTGTCCACACAGATGTGTAGTTAGTGATAGATACAACATAGTCTCTGTTCTCTAAATATGATTCAAACTGTGCCGGAAACTCACAGCCAGTTTTTCAATCTGTCTAGTAATATATTGTGGCCGACCGTGTCAAATGCAGCACTGAGATCTAGTACTACTAAGACTGACATTTTGCCACTTTCTGTATTTATGTGGATGTCATTGAAAAATTTGCCAAGAGCAGTCTCAGCTCCGCGGTGTGATCGAAAACCTGACTGTAAGGTATCAAGGCCATTGTTTAAGAAGCTGTGCAGTTGTTGAAATACAGCTTCTTCAATTATTTTACTGTGGGAAGCAACCTGATGGTGAAGAAAGGGAACTTGGAAAGACACTTGACAATGACAAACCATTGACTAAACATTTCCAGCAGACAGAGAACTGAGAAAAATAAATAAACTAAGGAACTGAAATTTCAACATTTATTTCTACATAAAAAGATCAAGCTTTCATCAGGATTATATAAATCATTTTTTTATTATAGTTTGATGTGCATAACATTTGTTTTCATAATGTTAATCTTTTTTTTTCATTTATATAAACCATTGACTTCTCTTTGCATTATTTGAATAACAATCTAATACTGCCCATAAAAAGTTCGGAAACTTAACTTCGAAACTTAACTTCGATTATTTCTCCCCTTTAATAATACCAATTATGTTATGTTACCAATGTTTTATATCATTTTATCGTTGATTAGTCAGGGCTGACACCAATGCTGCCACTGTGCATAACAGAACACCAGCTTCACTTGTCCTATTGCAAGGGCCTTATCCTGAAGGGACAAACGTGGCATCTTTCCACGGGGGCAGTGCTGCTGCTTGGAGCATCAACACAAACTCAACAAAGTTGCAGAACCCATGCTAAGGTCACACACCTGTGACTGGCACCTGAGCACACACCTGCCAGCAGGTCGCTCAAAACTAGAGCGATTACCAACAGAAGCATATTGGGGGATTTTGGCAAATTTTCTGGGGGCGCTACCCACACGTTTAGCTGTGTTGCTCATTCCACGGATGCCCGATCCTTACAAGCTGTATCTCCTTGTAAAGGTGACTAATCAACGATAAAAATGATATAAAACACAAGCTCTCTCTCTCTCTCTCTCTCTCTCTCTCTCTCTGCCACAAACACACACACACACTGTTAAATTACACCTATTTCCTGTTAATAATAACCTGTGTAAAAGGCGATGCATTGGGGGGGTAAATGCGGGACACATTGTGAAGGTAAGACCGGAAGAAGAGAGTTGTTGTTGATGCTGCGGAGTTGTCGCAATATATTCTAACTCCGTTGTCGGCACGGTGGTCAGACCGAGACCGGCCTGTCCGCTTATATTTGATAAAATTGTGTATTGAACAGTCAACACAAGTTGTATTACGACACTTTCAAACGAGAAGGCACTTGTGAGTAAAGTTGGCAAGTTGCCCTACCACAAATGAACAACAATGCACAAGCATTTGAGGATATGAAACATCCATCACCGATGCGTAAAAGACTCTTCACAACAGCTATACTGTAACTGTGGCATCCAGGTGAAACAACGTTAATCATAAAGGTGGACACGTTAAAATGTTAGCACTTGAACTGGATAGCTTCATGAGGAGACTACACGATTCTCACAAATGCTTTATCAACTGTCCCACGGCTGTCCACTACCTAACTATTACAGTAAAACCTGTGAGTAGTGGTCTATCATTTATTGCCCTAACAGGTCAGCTGAGCCACGTTATGAAGGATTAATCAAATTGTCAGTCATAGCCAATCGGAATGGAATATGAAAAGTGACTGATACATCTTGATCAATGTTCTAAAGATCAATGAATACCCTGCACACATGATCACCGTCAAGACGCTCATAGCTTCCTCCGTTACTGGATCAAACAAATAAATACATAAAATATAATACCTATCATAGATAGGCCTACCGTTACTAAATACAGCTGATTAAAATGTACACATAAACATTTTGTAAGTGATACATTTATTTATGTTAAAATAAGTTTTAAAAAGCTCTATATTCTAGATATCATTCATGTCTACATAATAAAGAAAGTCAAATAAAAGATACCTGTTTCAAAGTGTTGAAGAGGCGTCAGTGTCTTGCTCTAACTGTGGTCGGTGAACACTGAGGAGCTCAGAGCAACTTATAGCACCGTATATACGTATGTAGGTGTCATATCATTGCTGTTGGGCAGAAACCTCCTATCTCCATGTTTTAACTTTTTTCTTTTCTTGTAAATTACTAACTTTGTCAGACAAAAGTAGCAAAATGTCAGTCAGAATTAAAAAAAAATCTTTCAAGTGAAAGTGTGTGTGTGTGTGTGTGTGTGTGTGTGTGTGTGTGTGTGTGTGTGTGTGTGTGTGTGATGAATATTGAACCAATGAAAAGTATCAACAACAACTCATGACTAAATAATAACTACATTGGATCCATTGGAACTCTAGGTTTTTTCTTCCATTTTCAGAAAAGTAACCGTTTTTGGACATACAAGGTTTCCACCCGACAGAGACGATATGCAAACTCAAACTAGTATGAGATGAGATGAGATGACATCACCCACTGAAACTACTTTGATGGATGATCTATGTTGTGGTTTTGACAAACAGCCTGTTTCCTTTGTGCACAGAGACCAGAAATAGCAGCTTACTTTTTACTGAGACTCCACCTCAGCCCGTAGCACTGGACGTTGCCTCGACGCCCTTGCAGTCTTATGCAAAGGCTAAAATGTAATTTAGATAGCATGTTCTGTAGACAGATGCCAGGTCATTTGTAGACCTGGCATCCTATAGTTTGTATAGTTTAAGTGCACAGATTATTGATTTAAAATAATAAATATTATACTGTTTAGACTGATGATAGGTTATTGGTTTACCTATGATCCTAGATTACTATTTCTATACATTTGATGTATTATCATGTGTTTTCCTTGCTTACTGTAAATCGCTCTGGATTAAGAGTGTACATTGTAAGAGGGACATCTTCAGAGGGTTTGTCTCATTACTGCCATTCTTCTAACTATTGCATTCTTCCATGCACACTTTCTGTTCCATTGAATACACTGTCACTTCTAATGGCCATGTGGAAAAAACTTTACGCTAAGCTCGGCCGGTGAGTTAAGGCGACGGGTCGGGTTGGACCAGCACAAGTCCCTGATTGGCCAACCCGACCAGAATAAGTCCCTGATTGGCCAATCAGGGACTTATACTGGTCCGGTTGGCCAATCAGGGAGTTAGACTGGCCAAGCTGCACAAACGTGACGTGGCGCTCTGCCAGACACTGTATTGTCACTCTCTACCGAGTAGTTAGTTAGCAGAGCCAAACACTGTATTGTGACTCTCTCTACCAAGTAGTTAGCAGAGCCAAACACTATATTGTGACTCTCTCTACCAAGTAGTTAGCAGAGCCAAACACTATATTGTGACTCTCTCTACCAAGTAGTTAGCAGAGCCAAACACTATATTGTGACTCTCTCTACCAAGCAGTTAGCAGAGCCAAACACTATATTGTGACTCTCTCTACCAAGTAGTTAGCAGAGCCAAACACTGTATTGTGACTCTCTCTACCAAGTAGTTAGCAGAGCCAAACACTATATTGTGACTCTCTCTACCAAGTAGTTAGCAGAGCCAAACACTATATTGTGACTCTCTCTACCAAGTAGTTAGCAGAGCCAAACACTGTATTGTGACTCTCTCTACCAAGTAGTTAGCAGAGCCAAACACTATATTGTGACTCTCTCTACCAAGCAGTTAGCAGAGCCAAACACTGTATTGTGACTTTCTCTACCAAGTAGTTAGCAGAGCCAAACACTATATTGTGACTTTCTCTACCAAGTAGTTAGCAGAGCCAAACACTATATTGTGACTCTCTCTACCAAGTAGTTAGCAGAGCCAAACACTGTATTGTGACTCTCTCTACCAAGTATTTAGCAGAGCCAAACACTGTATTGTGACTCTCTCTACCAAGTAGTTAGCAGAGCCAAACACTGTATTGTCACTCTCTACCAAGTAGTTAGCAGAGCCAAACACTATATTGTGACTCTCTCTACCAAGTAGTTAGCAGAGCCAAACACTATATTGTGACTCTCTCTACCAAGTATTTAGCAGAGCCAAACACTGTATTGTCACTCTCTACCAAGTAGTTAGCAGAGCCAAACACTGTATTGTGACTCTATACCAAGTAGTTAGCAGAGCCAAACACTGTATTGTGACTCTCTACCAAGTAGTTAGCAGAGCCAAACACTGTATTGTCACTCTCTACCAAGCAGTTAGCAGAGCCAAACACTATATTGTCACTCTCTACCAAGTAGTTAGCAGAGCCAAACACTGTATTGTGACTCTCTACCAAGTAGTTAGCAGAGCCAAACACTGTATTGTGACTCTCTACCAAGTAGTTAGCAGAGCCAAACACTATATTGTCACTCTCTACCAAGCAGTTAGCAGAGCCAAACACTATATTGTCACTCTCTACCAAGTAGTTAGCAGAGCCAAACACTGTATTGTCACTCTCTACCAAGTAGTTAGCAGAGCCAAACACTGTATTGTCACTCTCTACCAAGTAGTTAGCAGAGCCAAACACTGTATTGTGACTCTCTCTACCAAGTAGTTAGCAGAGCCAAACACTGTATTGTGACTCTCTCTACCAAGCAGTTAGCAGAGCCAAACACTATATTGTGACTCTCTCTACCAAGCAGTTAGCAGAGCCAAAAACTGTATTGTGACTCTCTCTACCAAGTAGTTAGCAGAGCCAAACACTATATTGTGACTCTCTCTACAAAGTAGTTAGCAGAGCCAAACACTGTATTGTGACTCTCTCTACCAAGTAGTTAGCAGAGCCAAACACTGTATTGTGACTCTCTCTACAAAGTAGTTAGCAGAGCCAAACACTGTATTGTGACTCTCTCTACAAAGTAGTTAGCAGAGCCAAACACTGTATTGTGACTCTCTCTACCAAGCAGTTAGCAGAGCCAAACACTATATTGTGACTCTCTCTACCAAGCAGTTAGCAGAGCCAAACACTGTATTGTCACTTTCTACCCAATCTGGGAACCCAGAGCCAGTGAGAATGAAAAACAGTGCCCTCTGCTGTTTTTACTATCTCTCACTGGCTCTGGGACAATGGCGACGTAGCACCCGTGCGCAAAGGAAACCGGGGTTTTGGTCTGCCTTCAGCTTTCACTTCCGGTGGTGCCACTATGTTTTCATTCCCACTAACAATATTTCTACACGGAACACTAACATCACTTCTCCCAGAGAACATGGATCGTTTTGGTTATAAGCCCACTTGTTTCTATGACGAAAGAGTAAGTTAAAATGTGAATAGCTTTCCGTGGTTTTGTCTGCTCCGCGGACGCTATTGTTAAATTAGTTTGGGTTTGTTTCGAGGGGGAAAGATCGACGGACACGTGAATCCCGCCCACTACATTTGATTGGGTAAAGCGCGGCCTGCTTCCTGATCTGAAGGCACGCCCACTTGTAGCCCAGTGCGTACATGTTATGACGAGCCTTCACGACAGATTCCAACGCAGAGCAGAATCTGTTCTTGAGAGATTACTCTCTACCAAGCAGTTAGCAGAGCCAAGCACTGTATTGTCACTCTCTACCAAGTAGTTAGCATAGCCAAACACTGTATTGTGACTCTCTCTACCAAGAAGTTAGCAGAGCCAAAAACTGTATTGTGACTCTCTCTACCAAGTAGTTAGCAGAGCCAAACACTATATTGTGACTCTCTCTACCAAGTAGTTAGCAGAGCCAAACACTGTATTGTCACTCTCTACCAAGTAGTTAGTTAGTTATCGAACGCCTTCTCGAAATCCACAAAGTTGATACAGTTGCCTCTGCCAGTCTGTACACTGCTCTATGATGTTACGGAGGGTGAATGTAATGGTCAACACATTCTCTACCTTTTCGGAACCCTGCTTGTTCCTCTCTAAGTTGTTTGTCTATCGCAACTGATATTCTTTGTACGATCATTTTGGCAAGGATTTTGCTGGGGACAGACAAAAGGGTGATGCCACGCCAGTTGTTACAGTTGCTAAGGACACCTTTCTTAGGGATCTTCACAATTATGCCTTTTGTCCAGTCATCCGGTACCTTATTCAAGGTAGAAACACACATTCACGCTCGCTCGCTCGCTCGCTCACTCACTCACTCACTCACTCACTCTCACACACACACACACGCAAACTCAAACTGATTCAGTATAAGATGACATCATCCAGTGAAGCTGCATTGTGATGGAGGAAGTGGTTTGACACACATCCTGTGTCCTTAGTGCACAGAAACCAAACACTATATTGTGACTTTCTCTACCAAGTAGTTAGCAGAGCCAAACACTATATTGTGACTTTCTCTACCAAGTAGTTAGCAGAGCCAAACACTATATTGTGACTTTCTCTACCAAATAGTTAGCAGAGCCAAACACTATATTGTGACTTTCTCTACCAAGTAGTTAGCAGAGCCAAACACTATATTGTGACTTTCTCTACCAAGTAGTTAGCAGAGCCAAACACTATATTGTGACTTTCTCTACCAAGTAGTTAGCAGAGCCAAACACTATATTGTGACTCTCTCTACCAAGTATTTAGCAGAGCCAAACACTATATTGTGACTTTCTCTACCAAGTAGTTAGCAGAGCCAAACACTGTATTGTCACTCTCTACCAAGTAGTTAGCAGAGCCAAACACTATATTGTTACTCTCTCTACCAAGCAGTTAGCAGAGCCAAACACTGTATTGTCACTCTCTCTACCAAGCAGTTAGCAGAGCCAAACACTGTATTGTGACTCTCTCTACCAAGTAGTTAGCAGAGCCAAACACTGTAGTGTCACTCTCTACCAAGTAGTTAGCAGAGCCAAACACTGTATTGTCACTCTCTACTAAGTAGTTAGCAGAGCCAAACACTATATTGTTACTCTCTCTACCAAGCAGTTAGCAGAGCCAAACACTGTATTGTGACTCTCTCTACCAAGCAGTTAGCAGAGCCAAACACTGTATTGTCACTCTCTCTACCAAGCAGTTAGCAGAGCCAAACACTGTATTGTCACTCTCTACCAAGTAGTTAGCAGAGCCAAACACTATATTGTGACTCTCTCTACAAAGTAGTTAGCAGAGCCAAACACTATATTGTGACTCTCTCTACAAAGTAGTTAGCAGAGCCAAACACTGTATTGTGACTCTCTCTACAAAGTAGTTAGCAGAGCCAAACACTGTATTGTGACTCTCTCTACCAAGCAGTTAGCAGAGCCAAACACTATATTGTGACTCTCTCTACCAAGCAGTTAGCAGAGCCAAACACTGTATTGTCACTTTCTACCCAATCTGGGAACCCAGAGCCAGTGAGAATGAAAAACAGTGCCCTCTGCTGTTTGTACTATCTCTCACTGGCTCTGGGACAATGGCGACGTAGCCAAACACTGTATTGTCACTCTCTCTACCAAGCAGTTAGCAGAGCCAAACACTGTATTGTCACTCTCTACCAAGTAGTTAGCAGAGCCAAACACTATATTGTGACTCTCTCTACAAAGTAGTTAGCAGAGCCAAACACTATATTGTGACTCTCTCTACCAAGCAGTTAGCAGAGCCAAACACTGTATTGTGACTCTCTCTACCAAGTAGTTAGCAGAGCCAAACACTGTAGTGTCACTCTCTACCAAGTAGTTAGCAGAGCCAAACACTGTATTGTCACTCTCTACTAAGTAGTTAGCAGAGCCAAACACTATATTGTTACTCTCTCTACCAAGCAGTTAGCAGAGCCAAACACTGTATTGTGACTCTCTCTACCAAGCAGTTAGCAGAGCCAAACACTGTATTGTCACTCTCTCTACCAAGCAGTTAGCACCCGTGCGCAAAGGAAACCGGGGTTTTGGTCTGCCTTCAGCTTTCACTTCCGGTGGTGCCACTATGTTTTCATTCCCACTAACAATATTTCTACACGGAACACTAACATCACTTCTCCCAGAGAACATGGATCGTTTTGGTTATAAGCCCACTTGTTTCTATGACGAAAGAGTAAGTTAAAATGTGAATAGCTTTCCGTGGTTTTGTCTGCTCCGCGGACGCTATTGTTAAATTAGTTTGGGTTTGTTTCGAGGGGGAAAGATCGACGGACACGTGAATCCCGCCCACTACATTTGATTGGGTAAAGCGCGGCCTGCTTCCTGATCTGAAGGCACGCCCACTTGTAGCCCAGTGCGTACATGTTATGACGAGCCTTCACGACAGATTCCAACGCAGAGCAGAATCTGTTCTTGAGAGATTACTCTCTACCAAGCAGTTAGCAGAGCCAAGCACTGTATTGTCACTCTCTACCAAGTAGTTAGCATAGCCAAACACTGTATTGTGACTCTCTCTACCAAGAAGTTAGCAGAGCCAAAAACTGTATTGTGACTCTCTCTACCAAGTAGTTAGCAGAGCCAAACACTATATTGTGACTCTCTCTACCAAGTAGTTAGCAGAGCCAAACACTGTATTGTCACTCTCTACCAAGTAGTTAGTTAGTTATCGAACGCCTTCTCGAAATCCACAAAGTTGATACAGTTGCCTCTGCCAGTCTGTACACTGCTCTATGATGTTACGGAGGGTGAATGTAATGGTCAACACATTCTCTACCTTTTCGGAACCCTGCTTGTTCCTCTCTAAGTTGTTTGTCTATCGCAACTGATATTCTTTGTACGATCATTTTGGCAAGGATTTTGCTGGGGACAGACAAAAGGGTGATGCCACGCCAGTTGTTACAGTTGCTAAGGACACCTTTCTTAGGGATCTTCACAATTATGCCTTTTGTCCAGTCATCCGGTACCTTATTCAAGGTAGAAACACACATTCACGCTCGCTCGCTCGCTCACTCACTCACTCACTCACTCTCTCACACACACACACACACGCAAACTCAAACTGATTCAGTATAAGATGACATCATCCAGTGAAGCTGCATTGTGATGGAGGAAGTGGTTTGACACACATCCTGTGTCCTTAGTGCACAGAAACCACCCTAACAGCAGCCTACACTTCTCTGTTTACTAGTCTGTTGACACTCATAATGTTGTTTCATGTATTTAAAACACTCATAGTGTTGTTTCATGTATTCAAAACACTCATAATGCTTTTTAAAGTATTTTAAAACAAGCCTCTTTATTTTATTGCAAAATGAAAATATAGAACTCAGAGCACAACTTTTATTTGAACCTTGTATTTATTGTATAGTTGCTATTAGAATGGTTGCATTTGAACCTTGTATTTATTGTATAGTTACTATTAGAATGCCTGACAGCCAACCTTGATGTGCATCTTCGCAGAAAGGTCAAAATAACAACCGTGTCAAAAGGGGAAGTTGCATTTTATTATTGTCAGTTTAGTCAGAAAGTGACTAAGAGAGTGTATTTATAAGTACTAGAGGTTCTTAGGGTGGGTGTGAGGGACGCGGCCCTCAAATTACATTACATTACAGTCATTTAGCAGACGCTTTTATCCAAAGCGACTTACAATAAGTGTATTCAACATAGGTAGGGAACGAAAACTACTAATCACCAGAAGTCTTTAGTGCATTTTCTGCAAAAACAAGCAACCAAGAGTATACCTAGCGCTAAGGTAAAAGTGCAATATATCAGCTACCTATTTCTTTAAACAGATGAGACAAAATAGCTAAGTCAAATGAGCATGAGCTAAAACAATTAAGTGTATCGACTAAACAAGATCTAATAAACAATACAACAATAGAAAACAAGCGTTCGTACAACTAGTTAACAACAAGTAGGTCAGGCAGAGAGGAAGGGTAGTGTTTCCTGAAGAGGTGGGTTTTCAACCTGCGGCGAAATATGGGCAGTGACTCTGCTGTCCTAACATCAGTGGGAAGTTCATTCCACCACTGTGGGGCCAGAACAGAAAAGAGTCGTGACCGTGTGGATCGGCCAGAAGGACCCTTGAGTGACGAGGCAATCAGTCGCCCCGAGGTGGCAGACCGAAGTGGTCGGGCAGGGGTGTAGGCATCGACCATAGCCCGGAGGTAGGAAGGAGCTGTTCCTTTCACTGCCCTATAGGCTAGCACCAGGGTTTTGAACTGGATGCGAGCCGCTACGGGGAGCCAGTGTAGAGAACGGAGAAGGATGGTTGTGTGGGAGAACTTGGGGCGGTTGAACACCAGACGAGCCGCAGCTTTCTGAACAAGCTCCAGAGGTCTGATGGCAGATGCCGGAGCACCAGCAAGGAGGGAGTTGCAGTAGTCCAGGCGGGAGATGACGAGAGCCTGGATGAGCACCTAGGCTGCCTTCTCCGTGAGGAAGGGGCGAATCCTCTTGATGTTGTAGAGGAGGAATCTGCAGGACCTTGTCACTGATGCGATGTTTGCCGAGAACGTCAGTTGATCGTCCAGGGTCACACCCAGATTCTTCGCAATCCGAGTTGAGGTCACCACAGCATTATCAATGGTGATGGCCATGTCTCGGTGAGGACAGCCCTTCCCCGGGAGGAACATCAGCTCGGTCTTGTCCAGGTTGAGCTTCAGGTGGTTTGTCGACATCCACTCCGAGATGTCAGCCAGACAAGCAGCAATGCGTGCCTCCACTTGGGTATCAGAGGGGGGGAATGAGAGGATCAGCTGGGTGTCATCGGCATAGCAGTGGTAGGAAAAGCCATGGGAGTGGATGACAGCACCCAGAGATGTAGTGTAGAGAGAGAAAAGAAGAGGACCCAGAACCGAGCCTTGGGGAACCCCAGTTGTGAGCCTGTGTGGTTCTGACACAGACCCTCTCAGCATCACCTGGTAGGAGCGACCCGTCAGGTAGGATGCAAACAGGGAGAGTGCAGAGCCTGAGACACCCATCCCCTCGAGGGTGGAGAGGAGGATCTGATGGTTCACCGTGTCGAACGCTGCAGACAGGTCCAGGAGTATCAGGACGGAGGAGAGAGAGTTCGCTCTAGCGGCATGGAGCGACTCCGTCACTGCCAGGAGGGCAGTCTCTGTCGAGTGACCCACTTTGAACCCAGACTGGTTGGAGTCCAGGAGGTTGTTCTGGTGGAGATAGGAGGACAGTTGTTTAAAGACAGCACGTTCGAGAGTTTTAGATAGGAAGGATAGAAGGGAAACCGGTCTGTAGTTCTTGATCTCAGAGGGGTCAAGTGTCGGTTTCTTCAGGAGGCGGGTGACTCTGGCAGTCTTGAAAGTAGAGGGAAAGTAGCCAGATGTCAGAGAGGTGTTAATAAGGTGGGTTAAGAAGGGAAGAAGTTCAGGTGCAATAGACTGCAACAGAGTGGATGGGACCAGGTCCAGAGAGCATGAGGTGGGGCGACTAGACTCTAGTCGCCCCACCTCATGCTCTCTGAGCATGAGGTGCTCATGCCTCATGCTCTCTCGTCCTTCTCCTTGTTACCTGGTAACAAGGAGAAGGACCTTGTTAGGGGAGAGGGGAGAGAAGTGGGATAGAGAGGGGATGGGGGGGAAGAGGAGTAGATGAAGGTAGAGAGGGGGGGTGGCAGGCAGACGGGTGTGGGTAGTGCGCAGGGCACCAGCCGGGGGAGGAGGGAAGGAGGATCGGATATCGTTCACCTTCTTGTCAAAGAAGTTGGCAAAATCGTCAGGGAGGAGGGACGAGGAGGGAGGAGGGGGTGGTGGTTGCAGGAGAGAGGAGAAAGTTTCAAAGAGTTTTTTAGGGTTGGAAGCAGAAGCCTGAATTTTAGTGCAGAAAAAAGCAGCTTTAGCAGCTGATAGAGAGGAGGAAAAAGTAGAAATGAGAGATTGGAAGGTGAGAAGGTCCTCCAGGAGGTTGCCATTTCTCCATTTGCGCTCAGCCGCTCTCAGGCTCCGTCTCTCAGTCCGCACTGAGTCCGACAACCAGGGGGCAGGTGGAGTTTGGCGTGCAGGCCTGGTGGTGAGGGGACAGAGATGGTCGAGAGAAGAGGATAGAGTAGAGAAAAGAAGATCTGTGGCGGTATCAGGGGATAGAAGAGCAAAGGATTCAGGGTCAGGGAGAGCAGAGAGAACAGAAGAGGAAAGATCAGTGGAGGAAAGTGAGCGAAGATTGTGACGTGAGGAAATCATGTGGGTAGGGAGGGGCTGTGAGGGGGGAGAGGAGAGAGAGAGAGAGTAGGACATGAAGTAGTGATCAGAGAGTTTCTTACCCTTTTCACTGGAAAGAGGAGTGACAGACAGGTTAGCAATAGAGCAGCCTCTGGTGAAGATCAGGTCCAGTTGGTTGCCCGCCTCATGGGTAGGAGGAGATGGGGAAATAACTAGGTCAAAGGCGGCGAGAAACGAAAGTAGTGGGTCTAGCTGCTTCTCAGTCGGGAGGTTGAAGTCACCCAGAAGGATGAATCCAGAGCCATCGACAGGGAAGTGAGAGACTAGATGGTCCAGCTCCTCCAGGAAGCCACCAGCAGGGCCCGGTGGGCGATAAACAACTGCAATGGTAAGCTTGACTGGATGAGAAACAGTGACCACATGAAATTCAAATGAGGTAGGAGAGAATTGTGACAGTGAAACAGGAGAGTATTTCCATTTTCTGGAAATTAGCAGACCAGCCCCAAATCACATCTACGTCACACTGCCAACCCAACTGATATGCCCAAATATGGAGATCTCTGTATCTGTTAGTCCTTGTCACTTTTATGCCCATATATGGAGATCATTGATGTCATGACTGATATGCCCATATATGGACTGATCTCCAAAACAACAGGTTTGGGGATCTGTAGGGAATTAATCTCTCAAGAACAGATTCTGCACTGCGTTGGAATCTGTCGGTGAGGTTCGTCATAACATGTGCGCATGGGCGTGCCTTCAGATCAGGAAGCGGGCCGCGCTTTACCCAATCAAATGTAGTGGGCGGGATTCACGTGTCCGTCGATCATTCCCCCCTTGAAACAAACCGAAACTAATTTAACAATAGCGTCCGCGGAGCAGACAAAACCACGGAAAGATATTCACATTTTAACTTACTCTTTCATCATAGAAACAAGTGGGCTTATAACCAAAACGATCCATGTTCTCTGGGAGAAGTGGTGTTAGTGTTCCGTGTAGAAATATTGTTAGTGGGAATGAAAACATAGTCGCACCAGTTTCCTTGCGCTCTGGCTCTACGTTTTCGTCCGCCCAGAGCCAACAGACATAGAACAAACAGCAGAGGGCGCTGTTTTTCATTTTCAGTTGGCGATGGGTTCCCAGATTGGTAGGGAATTGATTATTACATGAACCCGGCACCTGTGCGTCTCAATGTGTGTAAACAAATAATTGGTCTATACATTGCACCTCCAAAACCTTTTTAACTTCTACTCATAGGGCCATAGTTCTGCTAAATACAAATCCAATGACCAAAACAAACAAACACAAATGTAAAATGTGTTTTATGACTGTGTACAATTACAAGCTGAAACCTGAGTAAAGAAGCAACTTTATTGTCACATCACTGGTTTACATGTTTAAAGAAGCGGGTGGAATATTATATTTTGCATAAGCTCCATCATTTTGTTGTTATTTAGAAAAAGGAGAAAAAACAAAAGGAGGACAGGGAGAGAAGAAACTCAAAACATAAAGATGCATGTCAAAGAGAACCTCCAAATAATATTGTTTTTTAAAACTGTTACTTCAACATTTATTTTGGATATTTCTCATCATTGTTTCAATTTTGGAGAACATAGCCTACTGAGAAGAAAAGCCATTTACATATTAAAGTACATTCAAAGACGACCCTAAACCTGTGTCTCAGACAAGGCAGTCTCTTGACTGGTAGCCTGTTGACATTCCTGGCATAGGAAGTGGGAGTCAACCTTTCATTTCCCCAACCAACCAGAGTGCAGTGGGCGTCGCTCCAAATGTTGTGACGTCAGGGCTCTCAATGCTGCACATTGGGGAGAAGGAGGGGCGCGGAGCGGGGCGGGGGCGGGCGCAGAGATCGGTGAACCAATGGGAGCCCCCGGCTGTTTTCTCCTGAGTTTTTGAATCCGCCCCTCTATGCCAGATATCAGACGCACTGGGGCAGGCTACTTGACTGGTGCTCCTTGTGGAAGTGTTGGTGTGAGGCAGCTCTTCACTGGTTCTCCTTGGGTTAGTGGAAGTGTTGGTCTGAGGCAGCTCTTCACTGGTTCTCCCTGGGTTAGCGGAAGTGTTGGTCTGAGGCAGCTCTTCAGCGAAGGCTTTCTCCAGCACCTTTAGGATAGAGCTGTGGAATACAGCCTTGAAATCCTGACCCATGAACACGTACAGCAGCGGGTTCAGGCAGCTGTTCAGAAGTGCCAGGCCGAAAGTTATGGGGATCCAGATGGTGACCACATGGCCCAGTGTTTCACTGTACTCTGTCACAAAAATAATCAGATCCAAGATGTGTAAGGGGGCCCAGCACAGGACAAATGCGGTGATAACAGTTGCTATGATTTTGAGGGGGCGACGTGATTGGCTGGCCAGCGAGCGGTTGTTCCTGAGCCGGTAGATGATGACAGAATAGCAGGAGACGATGACAGTGAAAGGGACCACAAATCCCATGAGGAATTGAGTGATGAGCATGACCCTAGATGTAAATCCCCACAGCTGCCTCACTTCTGGTGTACTGTAGTTACCGGTGGGTTCAAAGTTGTTGTAGCACGAGATGGTGACCTCATCATGGCCTGAAGGCTGTGTGTCCCTAAAGATGAAGTAAGGGGAGCTGAGAGCCAAAGCCAGCACCCAGACACCCAGACTCACCCAAGACGCCTTCCTGACACTGCGGTGGTTCTGGGCCCACACTGGACACACCACACATACACATCTGTCAACACTGATGACCACCAGGATGTAGATGCTGGCATACATGTTAATGAAGAACATGGTAAAGTTCATTTTGCACATGAATTTACCAAAAGGCCAGTGGTCGTCCAGAGCTGTTTGTGTGATGATCAGGGGCAGGGACGCTGTAACCAGGAAGTCGGCCACAGCGAGGTTGAGGTACCAAACGATGTTGACGGTTTTCTTCATTTTGAAGCCTGTCGCCCAGATGACGATGCCGTTCCCCAACGGGCCGAGCACAAAGAACAGGCTTAAAATGATGAGGGACACGATCTTCAAGGGTTTTAGAAGTTCAGCATAATCGTACTTCTCATTTTCTCCCGAGAAAGAGCCGTTTCCAGCAGACAGATCCGTCTCTTTATTGTGATAAACAGCAGTTGTGGTCATAATCTCCATAGTCCTAAAACCTAAAATGACAAAACAAAGGTTAATGCTCTGTTTTAACCCATTTAGACCTGAAGCCGATTCTAAAAACGCCTTCTAAATCCTGACCTAAGTTTTCTGAAAAACTTCAAATATGTATTAAAAAAATAAAAAAAATGTTATGTTGTTATACTGTACATAGCAACAAGAACCCCAAAAGGGGTTCCTGTCCTGAAAGGTATAGCTACAAATAGGGGTTCCTGCCCAAAATGGGTTAACAGACCATGTATTATTATACTGACATTATTTGTTGCCAGGGACCCCCATGCAAGATTTATATTGTTAAAATGTTTCTCATATATATATATATATATATATATGTAACATTGTTAACAAATACCCTGTTTATTATCAATTATGTTAAACTTGGGACACAGCCATAGCTATTTAATTCCCTTTTGTATGTGATGCATCTTATTCTGAAGTTGTTGTGTTGCATTGTGGGTCCTCAGTCCAGAGGAATCCTTTATGAAAGTAAGATGGTCTCCTGTCTCTAAATAATTAATTAACATGAACTGTGTTTCATTAGAGTGGCCAAATATGCTCTTGTGTTCATTATTTGTTGTCTAGTAACACTCGTTTTTATATTTGATTTTATGGAATTGGTTATTTCATGGTTAAAAAACGATTAGCTTATGCTAAGCTATCTGCTGTTATATATGAGCCCACTAACATGAAACATGCTGTCTCTGAACAGGAGATGACCCAAGACTGTCTGTACTTTACTAAGAGCTGTGGTTGTGTGTCCCAAATTGTGCTTACAGGTATGTCCTCTGTGTAATATTGTTTTGAGGTTTTGTTATTATTATTTTGTACAGTATGCAGTGGCATAATTATTTGAGAGGCCAACCTGCAATTCTGCATTGATTCCAGCAGGGCGGCAGTAAAGTTCATGGTTGTGCATTCTGACATTTGTAACATGTAAAAATGGAGCTTTAGAGGGAAAAGGTTATTCTGCTATTTTGTAATGTATTGCTGTGATATTGAATTCATGTATTTTATAAGGAAATGCATTTTTGTCAGACTTTGTGTAAAACTAATTCCACTATACGATCCATGTTTGATAAGTCTGTTAGTCCAGAGGAATCCTTTATGAAAGAGATGACCCAAGACTGTCTGTACTTTATTAAGAGCTGTGGTTGTGTGTCCCAAATTGTGCTTACAGAATAAAACCACACTCTATTGCTCCAGCACCTGTTTCGTGTCGGTCCTTGGTGATACAGCAGGCAGGACAGGATAGAGGAGGTCACATTGGTGCCGTGACTCGAGACTCTTCTGTTAAGCTGTGGATGCTACAGAGCGATCCGGGAACTGTTCTGCTGCTGCTGTTCGTCTACAGTCCATGAAGTCAGGTGGATGTGTTGCTCTGATACAGTACTAGTGGTCAGATTGAGGATTCATTTTTTTTATTTTTACCAGTTATCCGTGCAAGACTTTTGTGGATTTTTTTTCTTTCTTTAATGACATTGTATGCTGTTCACTTGATTGTTTAGCATGAGTAATTCTCAGGGGGGATTTTTTGTAACTCCTTTTGGGGTTGGCAGAGGTAGAGGTTTTAAGCCTCCTGTGACTTTACAGTTTAACAGTCCTGTTCAGGGGGGTGGTATTGTGATGTCAAGTGTCCAGAGTACATCAGGGGCCCCTTTGTTCAGTACAGATGTTGCCCCTACCCCAGCCAGTCAAAGCACAGGTCCCCCTGCCCCAGCCAGCCAACATACAGGTCCCCCTGCCCCAGCCAGCCAACATACAGGTTCCCCTGCCCCAGCCAGACAAAGCACAGGTCTCCCTGCCCCAGCTAGCCAAAGTCCAGGCTCCCCTGTCCCTACCCCTGATGTCATTGCTGCCAGTATTATTAGTCAGATGGGTGACGTATTGATTCAGCAGGTCAGCCAGCGAGTAGCACAGGAGATTATTTCCCATCTCAGTCCGTCTGTCAGTACCTCTTTACTCAGTGCTGCCCCTTCACCTGCCCATGACAATGTGCTTGCCAGTACCCCTTTACACAGTGCTGCCCCTCCACCTAACCATGCCAATATATTTGTCAGTACCCCTTTGCACAGTGCGGCCCCTACACCTACCCATGCCAATGTGTCTGCTACAAATGCACTTGATGCCTCCCATTTGCAATATGTGTCCCATCGGAAGCTGAAGGAGCCCCCCTGCTTCAGAGGAGACAGCTCAGACTCTGTTTCCATACAGGAGTGGGAGGAGATCATGAGGAGTTTCATTAAGAGAGGGAATTTGCAACCTGAGGAACAAGCAGAGGAGATTCTCGTTCACCTCAGAGGCAAAGCCAAGGATGTCGTCAGGTTTGGAACCAGGAACAGTGATATCGACATCACCCGCAACCCTGACGCCGTTTATGGCCTCCTGCGGAAGCACTTTGATTCTGCCACATGCTCATCGCTCCCGTTAGCAGACTTCTACACCACTCTTCCTGAGAAGGGTGAGGATGCGTTTGACTACTGGCTCAGGCTGAACCGTGCTGTCGACCTAGCCACTGAGCGTCTGAGGGAACAAGGCAAGACTCTAGACAGCCCTAGCACCGAAGTGACACGTATGTTCATAAAGAACTGCCCCTCCACTGAGCTTGCTATGACTTTCAGGTCAAAAACAATAGACAAGTGGACAGCTCATGAAGTTCAAGATATTCTGGAGTATCATTCTGAGATGACGTTGACGACGAGCAGGGCTCCCAAGGAAAGGGTGTCAGTAAATGCTCTTGCTGCTGTCCCTACAGCTGTGCTCCATGCTGAGGGACAGAGCCTACTGCAGCCGCAGGCCACTGACCCTGATGCCCTGAACCGCCTTATCAGCATGCTGGAGAAGGTGCTCCTGCAAAGACCCGTTCCAGTTTCAACCAGACAGTCTGGCCCACGGCTCCCCAGGGTTGGAGGTTTAAATAACATGCCTTGTTCTGTTTGCCAAGACGCTGCACATTCTGCATTCACCCACTGCCGTGACCATAAGCTCTGCTTCCAATGCCACTCACCAGACCATTCCAGACGTGATTGCCCTAATAGCACAGTGTCAAACTCCCGTCCCGTTTCCCAGCAGCCGGGAAACTGAAAGATCCACACTTAATGGAGGACCGTGTGGATCATGATAGCAACCCTCCCTACTGTGATGACGATGATTTAGAATCCTTGTATGACTCTCTCTGTTCTGTCACACCCTCTGGGAAGACTGCCGTATTCCAGTTGACACACAGGCTTCAGAGAGCTGACAGCTTGTTCTATACTGATGTTCGTGCTGCTGGTAAAGTTGATCTGAAAGCCATGATTGACAGCGGCTCCATGGCATGCTCACTGAGTGAGGCTGCTGCAGCGCGCCTTATGCAACGATGCCCTGACACTAAGAGAAGTCCTGCTGATGACATTGTTGTAATTGGTGCTGGGGGTCACCATGTCACTCCAAAAGCAGTCTATGATTTGGAAGTGACCATCTACGGTTTCAAGCTGCTTATCCCAACGTTGGTCATCCCTGGGCAAACAGATGACATGATTGTCGGCAGCAATGCCATTAAGGTGCTTATACGTCAGATGAAGAGTTCTGATAACTACTGGAGTCTTTTGGCTTCCCCAGTTGATGTCGCCGACGGTGAGTGCTACCAGTTCTTGTCCCTGCTATCCAACTCTGAGAAGTGGAAGGGAGGACCCATGCCGGACAAGGTCGGCACTGTTAAGCTGAGACAGAGTGTCACACTTGAGCCGTTGTGTGAACACCTTGTTTGGGGCAAGCTGCCTGCTTCTGCACCCATATCAGTGGGGAGCACAGTAGTTGTTGAGGCAACCCAGTCAAGATCCAGGCCCAGGAATGTGTTGGTGGGCCGTGTCATATCGCCACTGTGGGGGGACAGGTGGGTGCCCCTGAAGCTGATAAACCCTAGCACTGAGACGGTGACCCTGAAGAGGAACAGCAAGATTGCAGATGTCTCTCCGTGTGTTGCAGTCGAGGAGTTGTCTCCACCTGATAAGATCTCTATCAATATGCAGAGTGTCTCACAGCACCCAGTGGCAACAAGGTCTCCTGAACAGATGGAAGATGCACTGAACAAGCTGGGACTGCAGGACCTGAACCTGAACGCCTGTGAGGTGTCTGACCTGTGGAAAGACAGACTGCTGCAACTTGTTGAGAGCTACGAGAGTGTCTTCTCAAGAGACAAGATGGACTGTGGGGAGGCCACAGACTTTGTCCACAAGATAAGCCTTGTAGATGAGAGACCGTTTCGCCTTCCCTATCGTCGGGTACCGCCTAGCCAGTACGAGATGCTAAGAACTGCTCTCAATGACATGGAGGAAAGGGGCATCATCCGAAAGTCATACAGTGAGTACGCATCGCCCCTGGTCTTGGTGTGGAAAAAAGATGGCAGTCTCCGCATCTGCACTGACTTCAGGAGCCTCAATGCAAAGACTGTGAAAGACACGCACCCACTGCCTCACCAGGCAGATACTCTCGCTGCGCTTGGAGGAAATGTCTTCTTCTCCACCATGGACTTAACGTCTGGCTTCTATAACGTACCACTTTATGAGGAGCACAAGAAGTACACAGCCTTCTCTTCACCCTTTGGCCTCCACGAGTACAATAGGATGCCGCAAGGTCTGTCTAACAGTCCTGCGACATTCATGCGAATGATGATGTCAATCTTCGGGGATCAGAACTTCACCAGTCTGCTCTGTTATCTTGATGACCTGATGGTCTTTGCCCCTACCGAACAGCTGGCTCTTGAGCGTCTGGAGATGGTGTTCTCCCGCCTGAGGAACCATAAGCTCAAGCTAGCCCCCAAGAAGTGTCATCTCTTGCGGAGGTCAGTCAAGTTTCTGGGACATGTCATCTGTGGAGACGGGGTAATGAAAGACCCTGACAAGATGAGGGCCATCACGGATGTAGGAGAGGCTGACCTGATGGAGAGTGATGGTGTCACTCCTTCCTGGAAGAAGATAAAGTCCTTCCTGGGTCTAATTTTCTATTATCAGCACTTCATTGCTGATTGCTCTGCAAAAGCTAAGCCCTTGTTCAGGCTCCTCTCTGGAAGGCAGGTGCAGCGTAAGACCATGAAGAGCAGGAAGGGCAAGAAACGATTATCTGCTCCACCAGTGCTTACGGCAAGTGACTGGACTGCCGCATGCAAAGACTCGTTCCAGACCCTGAAGAGTGAACTAGCCTATGGGGTCACCTTAACCCACCCTGACTTCAGTGAGCCCTTCATTCTTGCTGTTGATGCGTCATTCGATGGCATTGGCGCCGTCCTGTCTCAAGTGCCACCAGGTGAAACGATCGCTCGGCCTGTCGCCTTCGCTAGCAAGACACTGTCCCGGTCACAGATGAACTACCCAGCGCACAGGCTGGAATTCCTGGCGTTGAAGTGGGCCATTTGTGACAAGTTTGGCCACTGGCTGAAGGGGAGACACTTTACTGCTTGGACGGATAACAACCCGCTGTCCTACATCCTAACGAAGCCTCGCTTGGATGCCTGTGAACAGAGATGGGTGGCTAAGCTTGCAGCGTTCGACTTTGATCTGAAGTATGTGCCAGGTGTTAAGAACATTGTCGCCAATGCGCTCAGCCGTGAGCCATTCGTTCAGTCATGTATCAGTCACCGTCTGATGAAAGAGCCTTACATTGCACTGTTGGATGAAGTCAATGGTGTTGTCAGGGGTACAGTACAGGATGCCTTCCGGATGACAAACAACTGTCAAGCTGTTCGAGAAGTGGAACCAGGATCTTCTGATTCCGATGCTGGAGCTGTCTCTCAATCTGTGGAGGGCTCCATCAGCCCTGAAGAGGTGTCAGCTGTGCTGATTGCCCATAGTGACAGTGGAATGACCAGTCTGCCCGGCGTTAGTCCACCGTTGCCCCAGTTACCTGGAGAAGACCCTTCCACTGTTATTCCCCAGAGCCAGATCTTGAGTTTTCAGGAGCAGGATGCCACAATAACCAGAGTCATGTTCTATGTGCAGCGGCGTAGGAGAGCTACCAGGCGGGAAACAGCGTCTGAACCTGGCTGTGTCAACAAGCTCCTCAGACACTGGAAGAAGCTGCGGGTACGAGATGGAATCCTGTACAGGGTGAAAAAAGACCTCAGACTCGACAAGAAGCTCTTCCAGTTCGTTGTGCCAGATAGCCTCAAACATCAAGTTCTCCTTGGCGTCCACGATAATGCTGGTCATCAGGGCCGTGCACGAACTCTCTCCCTTGCCAGGGAACGGTTCTTCTGGATCGGAATGGAAAATGACATGGCCAACCATGTACGCCGATGTGAGAGATGTGTTGTTGGCAAAACACCTGAACCTGAGGCCCGTGCACCCTTGGAGAGCATTCAGACATCTGCTCCAATGGAATTGGTGTGTATTGATTTCTGGTCGGCCGAACTGAGTGATAAGAAGACAGTCGATGTCTTGGTAGTAACGGACCACTTCTCCAAAATGGCACATGCCTTTCCCTGTCGAAATCAGTCTGCGAAACAAGTTGCCCGGCGGTTGTGGGATGACTTCTTTTGTATTTATGGCTTTCCGCAAAGATTACACTCGGACCAAGGTGCCAACTTTGGGAGCAGGCTCATGAAAGAACTTCTGGAAATGGCGGGAGTTCACAAGTCACGCACCACCCCATACCATCCAATGGGTAATGGTGTTGTAGAACGTTTCAACAGGACACTGGGGAACATGTTGAGAGTCCTGGCCCCTACTGCAAAAGCCAGATGGCCTCAGATGCTACAGACATTGACCTTCTGCTACAACTGTACAGTGCACGAGACCACTGGCTTTGCCCCCTTCTTCTTGATGTTTGGGCGAGTCCCCCGTCTCCCCATTGACATCATGTTCCAACATGTCCGCCAGGATGACAAGGTGGTCAGCCGTAATGAGTTTGTTACTCGCTTGAGGCAAGATTTGTGTGCAGCCGCAGAGATTGCTCGAAGACATAGCCTCCAAGGGGCGGCCATAGCTGAGTGGTTAGTGAGCCCGCCTAGGGAACCAGCTGGCCCTGGTTGCCCCAGGTTCGATTCCAGGCTATCCCAGCATATGTGCCGATGATATGAAATTTGTCCCTGAGCAAGACTCTTAACCCCAATTGCTCACAGGTTCTCATTGGAAACAAGACCGCAAGGACTTTCATGAACGACCTGTTAAAAGGAATTATCCTTATCCTTATCCAAGAGCAGGCTCGTCACACCAGACTCTACAACCGTCGAGTCAAGGGTTCTTCGTTGGCTGTGGGTGATCGAGTGTTGCTGGCCACTCGTGGTGAGAAAGGCAAGAGGAAGCTCTCTGACAGATGGGACTCGGCTCCTTATGACGTTGTGTCAGTGAGGCCCGACATTAACGTGTACAGGATAAAAGACATCCAAACTGGCAAGGAGAAAGTTGTACACAGGAACCTTCTTCTCCCAGTCGACTTCCTAAACTTGGATGAGGATGAGCCTCCAGTCTCTCTTGTGGGATCAGATCTCAGTGTTGTGGCTGATGGAAGTGGCCCGGAGTCAGCGGCAGTTGGCGGTATGGATCGCAATGTCCAGACAATGGTCTGGCTCATGAATACTCCTGAGATTGAGGACCCTGTTGATGGGAGTGATGTGGATGAAGCTCTATCCATAGCTTCAGGAAGTGATTCCATCCCTGATGACTTGGCCGATACACCTGATGGAACTGACCCTGTCCCAACCAATGAAGTCCCTTCCCCCGAGCCTGTCTCTACCAATGCAGTCCCTTCCCCTAACCCTGTCCCTGCCGATGCAGTCCCTGCCCCTGAATCAGCCCCTGTCAGTGCAACTCCTGAGACAGCCCCTTCCCCTGTCATTGTAGCTCACTCACCTGATCCAGAGTCAGTCAGTGTGTCTCACTTAGACCTCTCAGATGATGTTAATCAGGATACTGTTCTTTCTACGCAGCCTCAGAGTTTGAGTGCAGGTCAAACTGGTGCGGTCACTACCAGGTTTGGGAGACATGTCAGACCTCCTAACAGATTGATTTGCGAGATGTTGACACAAAAGGTTGAGGATACCTCACCTGTTTCGGGTTCTGTTTTGAGTCCCCTCTTCGACCTTGTGGTTTAAATGACCAAGAGTTTTTTTTCAGTTTTCTTTGAAGTCTTAAGTTTCTGATATGCCTTGATTGAGGAGGTGATTTATGACTCGTTTTGTTTGAATATGCAACGAGAGCTAAGTGTACAGGAGGTGTAAACGGCATCTTCTATTAGTCTGTGGAAAGTGTAGGGTATGGTGCCACCCTATTCTTTTGCACTCCTTACAGGAGAATTTTGTATTGACTGTGTGATACATCGGTGCTCTGATTTCCTTCACTCTTTTTTTGGGTGATCGAGGCGTTGTTTTTCGTTGGGTTTGATGACTTACGATTTGCACAAGAGTTTAACATAATTTAAGGGGGGTGTATGTAACAGTGTTAACAAATACCCTGTTTATTATCAATTATGTTAAACTTGGGACACAGCCATAGCTATTTAATTCCCTTTTGTATGTGATGCATCTTATTCTGAAGTTGTTGTGTTGCATTGTGGGTCCTCAGTCCAGAGGAATCCTTTATGAAAGTAAGATGGTCTCCTGTCTACTCAGACTCTAAATAATTAATTAACATTAACTGTGTTTCATTAGAGTGGCCAAATATGCTCTTGTGTTCATTATTTGTTGTCTAGTAACACTCGTTTTTATATTTGATTTTATGGAATTGGTTATTTCATGGTTAAAAAACGATTAGCTTATGCTAAGCTATCTGCTGTTATATATGAGCCCACTAACATGAAACATGCTGTCTCTGAACAGGAGATGACCCAAGACTGTCTGTACTTTACTAAGAGCTGTGGTTGTGTGTCCCAAATTGTGCTTACAGGTATGTCCTCTGTGTAATATTGTTTTGAGGTTTTGTTATTATTATTTTGTACAGTATGCAGTGGCATAATTATTTGAGAGGCCAACCTGCAATTCTGCATTGATTCCAGCAGGGCGGCAGTAAAGTTCATGGTTGTGCATTCTGACATTTGTAACATGTAAAAATGGAGCTTTAGAGGGAAAAGGTTATTCTGCTATTTTGTAATGTATTGCTGTGATATTGAATTCATGTATTTTATAAGGAAATGCATTTTTGTCAGACTTTGTGTAAAACTAATTCCACTATACGATCCATGTTTGATAAGTCTGTTAGTCCAGAGGAATCCTTTATGAAAGAGATGACCCAAGACTGTCTGTACTTTACTAAGAGCTGTGGTTGTGTGTCCCAAATTGTGCTTACAGAATAAAACCACACTCTATTGCTCCAGCACCTGTTTCGTGTCGGTCCTTGGTGATACAGCAGGCAGGACAGGATAGAGGAGGTCACATATATATATATATACTTTTTTTTTTATAGCAAACCTACAAGCACACAACATTGTGAGCTTGTATATCGCCTATTTTCAGAATTCCGGGCCAGCAAATTGTCAGTCACAGCCAATCGGAATGGAATATGAAAAGTCTGACTGATACATCTTGATCACCTGACTCCAGAGATAAAGTGAACAGATTTTTGTCAGTTTGGGACAAAATCATCTGCTAAGGTTTCTTACAGGAGAGATGTTCTAAAGATCAATGAATACCCTGCACACATGATCACCGTCAAGACGCTCATTAGCTTCCTCCGTTACTGGATCAAACAAATAAATAAATAAAATATAATACCTATCATAGATAGGCCTACCGTTACTAATTACAGCTGATGAAATTTCACACATCAACATTTTGTAAGTGATATATTTATTTATGTTAAAATACGTTTTAAAAGGCTCTATTTTCTAGATTCATGTCTATATAATAAAGAAAGTAAAATAAAAGATACCTGTTTCAAAGACGTCAGTCAGAGAAGTGTCTTGTTCTAACTGTGGTCGGTGAACACTGAGGAGCTCAGAGAAACTTATTGCACCGTATATATGAGTCATATGCATGACAGCCAACCATAGTGCATCTTTGCTGAGAGGTAATAATATCAACCATGTCAAATGGGGAAGTTGCATGTGTTTATTATTAAAAGCGAGCCCCACCCTACCGACTGTACAATATCTTGTATCACAAAACATACTGAAAAAGTGTCATAATTAAGTATGAACTTGACAATGGACAATGCAGTGTAAAAGTGCTGTTTACTTGCAGGTTAATCATGGAAACGAAACATAATATCAGCAATCAACATAGATAATAAACCAACGATCCCCATTGAACTTGATTGATGTGATGACGTACTGTAGAGGAAGAAATAATAGCCTATTTGTTGTCATAACCAATCATTTTAGCTAGGATTAATTGATCCTGATAGTGACCACATGATCCGGTAGATGATGACAGAATAGCAGGAGACGATGACAGTGAAAGGGACGACGAACCCAAATCGAAAATATCCATGACTGACAGACTGACTGACTGACTGACTGCTGACTGTGAGATTCAATTCATCAAGGTCTCACAGGTAGTTTGTGGTATTACCTGTGTAGGCCCTATAAAGAGAAGAATGCATTCGCCATCTGTTTTGAATAAGGGGTGTCATGTTTTGCAATTAATTAAACTTACATAGACTATTTCTGTTATTAAGGCTTTGTGATTTCTATTTGACTGTGCAGGGCAGAGGCGTCTAATCTCTGAGTTAGGGTAACCGCATACCCTCGGATTTAAAACTATTTCCACTACTTCTTAATTCCATTTAAAGATGTGTTTACACTATATTTTATAACTAAGGGATAGATGCTAAAAAGTTACAGGCTTGGAACCCAGTTAGCATATCAACAGTTCTGATGTTCACACCTCCATTTTGGAAGACAATTAGCTCCCTGTTGATGGCCCAATTGCTGATGGCTCTTGGTGTCGATGTGTCTTCATTAATATTCTCACTAACTCAACAATGAGATCTCCCACTCAACTCTGTGGTTGATGTAGGTGATCAACTCCATTGTTTAGGTTAGTGAGAATGTGTGAAGAGTTTCAGTTCTGTTGGGCAGTTTAAAAGTTTAAACCCCCTGGACATTTTGTGCTAAGTCTTGCAATCCATTGTTTTTCATGGAATCTTCTCTGTCCAATTGTCCAGCGGTCATTGTATTCCAGACCGCATACCTTTATAGCATCAATTCCATGTGTCATAAAGTGTTGAACAATTAACAAATGGGTATCTTTTTCATTATTAATGGTATATCTATGTTGGCTTATTCTATTTGCTATGGAGTTGCTCGTCTCTCCTACATACTGTAATCCACACACTTGGCAAGTAATCAGATAAACACAATTTCTGGTGTTGTATGTGATGTTCTGTCTTAGGCTAATTATATTTTTGTTTGTCCTGTTTTTAACAGTTTGTTTCGGGCTAAAGTAGTTAGGCCTTGCCCGTGCTGCTTGGTTCCATGGTTTCAATTGGCTATGAACCAAGTAGTCTTTCAGGTTTTTGTTTTTCCTGTAGGCTGTGTGTGGTTACTAATGCTAGTGTGGGTTTCTCATTCCTTACCTTCACTTCCTGGAACGTGTTGTATGCTTTCCTGAGAAATGTTCTTGTATATCCACGTTTCCTTAATGCTGTGAACAGAGTCTTGTAGGCATTTTCAAAATCTGCTGCTTGTGTGCAGATTCTCTTGAAACGTAGGAGTTGTGACTTGACTATTCCTGTGAAACAATGGGTTGGATGGAAGGAAGTTTTGTGGAGCAATGCATGTGTATCAGTCTCCTTAAAAAATACCCTTAAATCCAGTTTGCCGGTGGTATTGAAGTCTTTCCCTTTGAAGACCGTAACATCCAAGAAGTCAATTTGTTCTTTGTTTGTGACATATTTCACTGTTATTGAGGCATGATGTGTGTTTAAGACTTGTATGAACTGCTCAAATTCCTCTGTGGAGTGCTCAAATACTCCAAAAACATCATCTAGAAACCTAAAATAATGTGTGGGTTTGAATCTGCACTTTTTGAGTGCTGTTTCTTCCCACAAAGCCAAATAAATGTTTGCATAAGATGGTGCAAATTTCTTTCCCATGGCTGTTCCACTGATCTGAAGGAAGGTTCTCCCATCAAATGTGAAATCGTTTTTCGGTTATGACTGACTGACTGACTGACTGAGAGACACTGACTGACTGACTGAGAGACACTGACTGACTGACTGAGAGACACTGACTGACTGACTGACTGACTGTCTGACTGACTGACTGAATGAGAGACACTGACTGACTGACTGAGAGACACTGACTGACTGACTGACTGACTGACTGAGAGACACTGACTGACTGACTGAGAGACACTGACTGACTGACTGACTGACTGACTGAGAGACACTGACTGACTGACTGACTGACTGAGAGACACTGACTGACTGACTGACTGAGAGACACTGACTGACTGACTGACTGAGAGACACTGACTGACTGAGAGAGAGACAGACTGACTGAGAGAGACAGACTGACTGACTGACTGACTGACTGACTGACTGACTGAGAGAGACAGACAGACAGATAGACAGAACCCCCCCCCCCCCCCACGTTTTAAAAGGCTCTATTTTCTAGATTCATGTCTATATAATAAAGAAAGTAAAATAAAAGATACCTGTTTCAAAGACGTCAGTCAGAGAAGTGTCTTGTTCTAACTGTGGTCGGTGAACACTGAGGAGCTCAGAGAAACTTATTGCACCGTATATATGAGTCATATGCATGACAGCCAACCATAGTGCATCTTTGCTGAGAGGTAATAATATCAACCATGTCAAATGGGGAAGTTGCATGTGTTTATTATTAAAAGCGAGCCCCACCCTACCGACTGTACAATATCTTGTATCACAAAACATACTGAAAAAGTGTCATAATTAAGTATGAACTTGACAATGGACAATGCAGTGTAAAAGTGCTGTTTACTTGCAGGTTAATCATGGAAACGAAACATAATATCAGCAATCAACATAGATAATAAACCAACGATCCCCATTGAACTTGATTGATGTGATGACGTACTGTAGAGGAAGAAATAATAGCCTATTTGTTGTCATAACCAATCATTTTAGCTAGGATTAATTGATCCTGATAGTGACCACATGATCCGGTAGATGATGACAGAATAGCAGGAGACGATGACAGTGAAAGGGACGACGAACCCAAATCGAAAATATCCATGACTGACAGACTGACTGACTGACTGACTGCTGACTGTGAGATTCAATTCATCAAGGTCTCACAGGTAGTTTGTGGTATTACCTGTGTAGGCCCTATAAAGAGAAGAATGCATTCGCCATCTGTTTTGAATAAGGGGTGTCATGTTTTGCAATTAATTAAACTTACATAGACTATTTCTGTTATTAAGGCTTTGTGATTTCTATTTGACTGTGCAGGGCAGAGGCGTCTAATCTCTGAGTTAGGGTAACCGCATACCCTCGGATTTAAAACTATTTCCACTACTTCTTAATTCCATTTAAAGATGTGTTTACACTATATTTTATAACTAAGGGATAGATGCTAAAAAGTTACAGGCTTGGAACCCAGTTAGCATATCAACAGTTCTGATGTTCACACCTCCATTTTGGAAGACAATTAGCTCCCTGTTGATGGCCCAATTGCTGATGGCTCTTGGTGTCGATGTGTCTTCATTAATATTCTCACTAACTCAACAATGAGATCTCCCACTCAACTCTGTGGTTGATGTAGGTGATCAACTCCATTGTTTAGGTTAGTGAGAATGTGTGAAGAGTTTCAGTTCTGTTGGGCAGTTTAAAAGTTTAAACCCCCTGGACATTTTGTGCTAAGTCTTGCAATCCATTGTTTTTCATGGAATCTTCTCTGTCCAATTGTCCAGCGGTCATTGTATTCCAGACCGCATACCTTTATAGCATCAATTCCATGTGTCATAAAGTGTTGAACAATTAACAAATGGGTATCTTTTTCATTATTAATGGTATATCTATGTTGGCTTATTCTATTTGCTATGGAGTTGCTCGTCTCTCCTACATACTGTAATCCACACACTTGGCAAGTAATCAGATAAACACAATTTCTGGTGTTGTATGTGATGTTCTGTCTTAGGCTAATTATATTTTTGTTTGTCCTGTTTTTAACAGTTTGTTTCGGGCTAAAGTAGTTAGGCCTTGCCCGTGCTGCTTGGTTCCATGGTTTCAATTGGCTATGAACCAAGTAGTCTTTCAGGTTTTTGTTTTTCCTGTAGGCTGTGTGTGGTTACTAATGCTAGTGTGGGTTTCTCATTCCTTACCTTCACTTCCTGGAACGTGTTGTATGCTTTCCTGAGAAATGTTCTTGTATATCCACGTTTCCTTAATGCTGTGAACAGAGTCTTGTAGGCATTTTCAAAATCTGCTGCTTGTGTGCAGATTCTCTTGAAACGTAGGAGTTGTGACTTGACTATTCCTGTGAAACAATGGGTTGGATGGAAGGAAGTTTTGTGGAGCAATGCATGTGTATCAGTCTCCTTAAAAAATACCCTTAAATCCAGTTTGCCGGTGGTATTGAAGTCTTTCCCTTTGAAGACCGTAACATCCAAGAAGTCAATTTGTTCTTTGTTTGTGACATATTTCACTGTTATTGAGGCATGATGTGTGTTTAAGACTTGTATGAACTGCTCAAATTCCTCTGTGGAGTGCTCAAATACTCCAAAAACATCATCTAGAAACCTAAAATAATGTGTGGGTTTGAATCTGCACTTTTTGAGTGCTGTTTCTTCCCACAAAGCCAAATAAATGTTTGCATAAGATGGTGCAAATTTCTTTCCCATGGCTGTTCCACTGATCTGAAGGAAGGTTCTCCCATCAAATGTGAAATCGTTTTTCGGTTATGACTGACTGACTGACTGACTGAGAGACACTGACTGACTGACTGAGAGACACTGACTGACTGACTGAGAGACACTGACTGACTGACTGACTGACTGTCTGACTGACTGACTGAATGAGAGACACTGACTGACTGACTGAGAGACACTGACTGACTGACTGACTGACTGACTGACTGACTGACTGACTGACTGAGAGACACTGACTGACTGACTGAGAGACACTGACTGACTGACTGACTGACTGACTGAGAGACACTGACTGACTGACTGACTGACTGAGATACACTGACTGACTGACTGACTGAGAGACACTGACTGACTGACTGACTGAGAGACACTGACTGACTGAGAGAGAGACAGACAGACTGACTGAGAGAGACAGACTGACTGACTGACTGACTGACTGACTGACTGACTGACTGAGAGAGACAGACAGACAGATAGACAGAACCCCCCCCCCCCCCACACACACACACACACACACACACACACACACACACACACACACACACACACACACACACACACAGCCAACTCAGAGGCATTCCAATCCCCTCAATGCAAGATCACCACAGATCATCATCACACACATGTTTGTGATGGTTTTTAATAATAATAATGATAACTTGAATTTATATAGCGCCTTTCAGAAATGCAAGGACGCTTTACAGTACACAAAATAAACAAATGAATTGCCAAAAGCCTGAGTAAATAAGTGTCTCTTCAGTGCGGACTTGAAAGAGTCCAGTGTTGTTGTCTGGCGAATCTCCATTGGGAGAGAGTTCCAGAGGTCAGGGGCTGCCACGCTGAAAGCTCTATCGCCAAGGGTCCGCTTGTTGCTACGAGGGGTGGTGAGGAGCCCCAAAAGGTTTTAGCCTTTTCATGTTCTTTTAGCCTATTCTCAGTCTCCACTTGAGTCTAAACTTCATGGCCTACAGCACCTTCTCCACTCTCGCTCGTTGTCACATCGTTGCTCAATCAATGACTGTGATGATTAATCATCATGTGTTAGACTGTCTTTAGTTTTAATTATATACAGTACATATAACAAAATAAATCACGCATGTCTCATTCTCTTTCCTCTAAACATGCAGCACTGATGGTGGTTTATTTGGTAGCATTTCGTAGTGTGTGTGACTGACTGGTTTTTACTAATGTGGGTGAGCTGTGACGTTGTCAGTCTACTCTAACATCTATCTATCAAGCAATCGTGTAGACCCAATCCCAGCGTACAAATCGTCTGAGGCTTTCATAAATGCTGCACGTATACTAACAGGAACCAGAAGAAGAGATCATATCACTCCTTCACTGGCCTCTCTGCACTGGCTCCCGGTTAAATACAGAATAGAATTTAAAATGCTCCTCCTCACCTACAAAGCTCTCAATGGACAGGAACCATTGTATCTCAAACAGCTCATTGAGCCTTATGAACCAGCCAGAACACCATTGCGTTCACACTATGCAAAAAGGCTTAAGGCTCCAGGAAACCCCCAAAAGGCTACAGGAGGCATTTACGTTTCAGGCACCTCAGCTGTGGAACCTTCTCCCAGTTTCAGTTCGTGAAGCAGACACACTTTGTACTGTATATTTAAGACTAGATTAAAAACCTTTCTTTATGATAAAGCCTATAGCTGAAGAAACACTTCACCGCATGACAGTGGAAGTGTATAGATAGACAGATGCCAGGTCATTGTTGACCTGCCATCCCATAGTGTAGTTGATGATAGGTTCTTGATTTACGTATGTATTAGTTATTGTTGGACTATTGGTTTGCTGTGTACTGCTTTGTTATTGGATTACTATTTCTATGCATTTGATGTATTATTGATGTATTATGATGTTTTATCTTGTGTCCTTGCTTACTGTAAATCGCTCTGGATTAAGAGCCTCTCTCCTCTCTCCCTTCCCACCTCCCTCCTTCCTTACATCCCCTCCCTCTCTCCTCTCGACCTCTCTCTCTTCTCCTCCTCCCTTTGGGTTGTGTGGGTTCATGTCCCTTCGGTGTAATTGTAATGAACACTGTACGGACTCACGCTCCAGTAAGGCCTGCCACTAATTCCACATCCGGGGACCCACTCCCCGGAGTTTCTTTTGTGTCTCCCACTTCCATAGACTGTAATTACGGACCCCCAGCTGCAGATCAAGAATGTGACTGTTATTACGGACCCCCAGCTGCAGATCAAGAATGTGACTGTTATTACGGACCCCCAGCTGCAGATCAAGAATGTGACTGTTATTACGGACCCCCAGCTGCAGATAAAGAATGTGACTGTTATTATGGACCCCCAGCTGCAGATCAAGAATGTGACTGTTATTACAGACCCCCAGCTGCAGATCAAGAATGTGACTGCGGACTGGGCCTCTTCTTGGAGCACGACTGTGGATTGCTACTATATTATACTATACCACCATACTGTATATTAGCTCAACATTCTTATATTATACCATATATACTTTATAACATTATTGTTGGACTATGTTATATTATTACTGTACTATATACTATCTTATAATAATAAATAATATTTGCTATTATTGTTACTGCTACTACCTGAAGCGCTCTGAGCCTGGCCACTCCCACCCTAGAGCCTGGCCCCTCCCACCCTAGAGCCTGGGTCTGCCTGACGTTTCTTCCAGTTAAGGGGGAGTTAAAATTGCTTGCTCAGGGTGGGACTGTCAGGTCTCTGTTCTACATGTAATGTAGTCTTGAGACAACTTGTTGTGATTTGACACTTTCATAAAAAATGTATTGAAACCGACCGTCATTTAAATAACGCGGCCTTAAATATTCTCGAAACGCCCCGATTTTACCTCCATCCCCTGCCACTCACTCAGATCAGCTAACACAGGAAAGCTATCAGAACCTTCGCTAAAAAACCCTGGACAACACTCCACACTGCCCAGACTCTTCTCCCTTCTGGCTCCCAAACTGTGGAACAAACTCCCCATTGCAGTTAGAACAGCAGACTCACTCCCAATCTTCTGCCGTAATCTGAAGACTCACCTCTTCAGAATCCACCTTAACCTGTAGCACTTGACCCAGCCTTGACGACCATGCAGGCTTATGCAAAGATTAAAATGTATTTTAGATAGCATGTTATGTAGACAGATGCCAGGTCAGCTGTAGGCCTGGCATCTACAGGCTATAGTGTGTGTAGTTTTAATGTACAGATTATTGATTTTTGATATTATACTGTTTAGACTGATGATAGGTTCTTGATCCTAGATTACTATTGCTATGCATTTGATGTATTACCTTGTGTTTACCTGCTTACTGTAAATCACTCTGGATTGAGAGAAATAAATTGTGTGTGTGTGTGTGTGTGTGTGTGTGTGTGTGTGTGTGTGTGTGTCTGCGCGCGCGCGCATGTGTGTGTTGTTGAACATATGTAAATGTATTAAAAGGTAACTTATGTTGAACAGCCCTCTTTAGGATATAGGCTTAAAATCATTTTATCACTTGATTTGCTAAAGAAGGAATGTATATGATATTGACTGACTGGTTGAAATGACTGCTGAGGTGCACTGGAAGGCTTGCAGCGGGCAGAGGACTTTAGTGGTTTTGCATGTCCTGTATGTGAGGATGTGAGCTGTACCCGCTGTGTACGTAACATACAGCCTGCATTTATGACTCATCAGTGAGATCAGAAAATACCCAAGATTTGATAGATTTAACCAAAGGTTACATGCACACATGCAAACGATGAAATTGGCAAACCTACCTGAAAATGTTGTCGTACTTGCTCTGATGAAGATCAGTTGCTCTGATGAAGATCAGTTGCTCTGATGAAGATCAGTTGCTCTGATGAAGACCAGTTGCTCTGATGAAGACCAGTTGCTCTGATGAAGACCAGTTGCTCTGATGAAGATCAGTTGCTCTGATGAAGATCAGTTGCTAGTCCAAACATCTTGGCTTTTAACACTTTCTGTAGACATGATTAATCCATTAAGGCATTAATCCATTTGGCTATTTAAAAAAAAGATCTACTAGCTCATAGCGCTATGAGCTAGTAGATCTTTTTTTTAAATGAGCTTGTAGATCTGCTATTTTTGAAAACTTGTGAACAATTTGTGCAAATCTTTGAATATGTTTTTTTTTTTTTAAGTGAACACTTTTAACTCTGTTACAACTTATGGTCCCTGGAGTAAAATATTTTTAGATGGGGGGGGGGGGGGGGGGGTCCACGGCCAAATACATTTTGGGTGGTCCTTGACATGAAAAAAGTTATAGCAACAAACGTTCAAAGATTTGAGATTAAAGAAATTGCTTTAAAAAACATATATATTCAAAGATTTGCACACATGTTCACGATAAAAATTAAAATAAAATAGCAGATCTACAAGCTCATAGCGCGGCACTCGGTGCCGCGCTATGAGCTTGTAGGTCTACTATTTTTTAGTAGCCAAAGAAATATTAAAATGACACAAATGATGCTTTCCCGGTCTGAAAGGGTTAGAGTATACCTTGATGTTACGCCCCTCTCCTCCGGTATTCTTTGAGCGCTCGCATCTCTCCTCCTTTTCAACTTCCTGAACATGTGTTTTACCGTTTCCTTAAAAGGCTGGACAGAGACGGGGACACCTCTGTTATGGAACAAACGCTATAGCAATGATTGTGGTTTAAAACCACTCAATCCGGGAACGCATCTGTGTCACTTTAGATTTATTTGGCTATTAAAAAATAGCAGATATACAAGCACCGCGCTATGAGCTTGTAGATCTGCTTTTTTTTTTTTTAAACAATCTTGTGCAATCTTAAGCCAACATATTTTTTATATATATATATATATGTACACATATATGTACACACACACACATTTTTAACAAATCTTTGCTTCTGGGGGGTCCCTGGAACACAACATATTTTGAGATGGGGGTCTGTGGACAAATACATATCATTTTGGGGGTCCTTGACATGAAAAAGTTTGAGAACTGTTATACCAACATAATTTGTTTTTTTCCCCAAAAAAACTGTTAGGATTTAGAAGACATTATTTTGTAGAATCCCCCAGAAGTCTGAAAAAGATGTTTTGCCAGTAGGGGGAGCCCACATATTTGGGTTTAACATTTTTAAACACAGAGGCTTGTTTCCATTGTGCTCCATAAACATTCAAACATCTTGACAAGCAACAAACCATGCAAAGAGACAACATTTTAACTGCATATTTATTTTGACATGTATTTTTTTTGTATCGTTGTTTGTTAGTTAAAGCAGAATGAAAACTGGTTTGAAGCAGGCAGCATGGTAGCTCACTGTGTTAACACACTGTCGTGAAGTTCAAATCCCCCTGCTTCTTTACTCTGAAGCATGTTCTGAAGACTAACATTCAGAGACGACACTTAAAAGCACCAAAACTATATATTTTTTAATAATTTCACCCAAAACGTTTATAACAAATTATGACTATTAAAATAAAAATAACACTGTCTGTCAGTTATGTAACATAAGAGATTTAAATAGGTTTAAAAAGGATTAAACCTGACTTAGGCCAAATGAATTACTGATTCAGGCCTAGGTCACAAAACCATGTGACCTAGGCCAAAGAAATGGCCTAGTTTGTCCTAAGTCACACTAGGGAGATAAGTCATTCTACTAAAAGGGGAGGGAACAGCAGGATCCTTTTCAATTAGGAGATAGGCCATTTTACCAAAGGTGACGATGTGTGAGAGTGTGGAGGTGCCGTAGGGCAGTGAACAGTTGGTGGACACCTCTGTGGGCTTTGGCACAGGGCCACACGGCGACCAGAGAGTCACAGGTTCAATTCCAAGATTCAATTCCAACCTCTGCAAGCAAGGTCGCAGGTTCAAGTCCAGCCTATAGGGAGGCACCGGAGGCAATACTCATGGATGTACTCCCTACAGTGTGGGGGAGCGGGGAGCAGTGACGCTCCTCGCTGTTATCACACAGTAACGTTGGGGGGTCATGGCGACAAAAATAACACCTGACCTCAGTGGTGGAAGAGGTACTCAGATATTTCACTTAAAGTAGCAATACCACAATATAAAAATACTCTGTTACAAGTAAAAGGCCTGTGTTCAAAATGTTACTTGAATAAAAGTACAAAAGTATTGGCATCAAAATATACTTAAAGTTGTACAATGCAGAATCACAAATAACGATTTTTAGCAACCTCTGCTGGTCACTACCGTCACTGCATACAATTTCCGTAGTCCTCGATTACCCAGAATTCCATTCGTTTTCACCGGAAGCCGGAAGTGTTTCAAAAAGCGATCTTTTAATTGTTTTATACTATCTACGGATCGTTTCTCTTAGCCAGTGGAGCGTTAGTTACCATGAGCTGTGCTTTCTTTTTCTGTTCTTTTTCGATCTTCCAATCCTACATTCTCTTAAAATCAGCGTGAGGTTCCTTTTTGTTATTAGCGCGGTAGTTCCTGGCCAAACAGGAAACCGTTGCGCGTCGGCCAGGACGTCGGCCACGACGTCATGACGTTGGCCAGGAACGTCATTTTCCCGGGAAAGTCCCCCCCATCCACGTTCAATAGAAAATATATAAATAAAAGGCTTCCGGGGGTGAAATTCATGGAGTGGGTGTTGTGAAACTTTTGCCACTCACAAAAGATATACAATTTAACTTTAGTTTAGTTGAAAACGTTACCTAGTATTACTTTAAAGTACCAAAAGTTTTTTTTTTAAAGCAGATCGACAAGCTCACAACGCGTCGCATCGCGACCATAGCCTGTATAAAATGAATGGACAGCGTTACGCCCCTAGACTCTACAGACCCTAAATGAAGCCGATTGGTCAGCTGTGCATAATCCGCCATCTTTCAATATCGCGTCATATCCTGCAGAATGAAACCAGACCATTATTGGTTGGGTAGCTTGTCAATCAAAAGCGGGGGCGGGGAATGAATGCTATTGGTTGTGTAGCTTGTCAATCAAATCATCCCCCCCCCCCCCCCCCCCCGAGCATAACCTACTTTATCGTAAATGTTTGTAATAAATGGGACCATAGTTTACCAAGACGCATATCATGATGATTGAATGTTTAGAAAATCTAGTCTAAAGTTTGTCAAAAACCCATCCGCTTGTGTTAAGATCAATTATTTCTGACACCTGCAGGGGTAAAACAGCAAAACTACAGGCCATTCATATGAACTGTCTGTTCCGTATTGGCGTCGATGTAAACAGCAGGCCCCTTGATCGCGACGTGCTGTGAGCTTGTCGATCTGCTATTTTCAGTAGATCTATTTTCAAATAGCCTATGTATAAAATAGGGCTGAAGTGGTTAATGTTTGTTTTATAATGTAATAATTTATATCTTCAAAGTAACTAGTAACTAAAAGTTTTCAAATAATTGTAGTGGAGTAAAAAGTATAATATTTTCCTCTGAGATGTAGTGGAGTGGAAGTAAAAGTATTGAAAATGGGAAATACTCCAGTAAAGTAAAAATCTCTCAAAAGTGTACTTAAGTACAGTACTTGAGTAAATGTACTTAGCTACTTTACACCACTGGTACTTGTAATGGAACATCTTCCTTATTTTGCTTTTCTGCCTCTAGTGGGCATAGTTCCTCCTTTTTCTCTAAGTTTAGTTCCTCCCCTGTCTCCAGGGGGCGCTGTTCATTTTGTTGAGCTGCAGCTGATATGCTACGTGAAGTGACCAGACTTCCTGTTCCCCCTGTAAACATTCCTGTTGGGATTAGGATGAAACTTTTAGAGGTTAGGTGTTTAGGGGTTGGAATTAGAGTTAAACAGCATGATTTACACTCAGATCTGTAAGCATGTTGTGAGCTTCTGGATCTGCTATTTTTCGGCTTTGAGCTCACGGTTAAAAATGGCAAAAAATAGCAAAAGTGGCATTGTATATTCATTCAAGTGTGTGTGTGGGGGGGTGAGTGTGGGGGGCGTGTGTGGGGGCGGGCTCTAGGCGTGGTGAGCAGTGATTAATTAGGTATAAATAGAGCTCAGGTGTGAGACAGAGTCCAGGTGTTGGTTTGGTTCAGTTCAGATGGAACTCCAGCAGCTCTCCACACTTGCAAGCAAGTAACTGAACATTATTATTAACCACCAACATTTAACAGCTTTGTTTAAAATAATTCAGTTTGGGGAACTAGTCTGTGAATTAATGATTTTGAAATGGACAAAATGAGGCATTATATTTTATAACGGAGTGAAGGAAACGCTTTCAAACTACACTCTGTTTCAATGGCTCATAGTGTCATCTAAACCAATGGTTCTTAAACTTGCGTCTCATTGTGAGCTTGTAGATCTGCTATTTTCAAAAGTTTTTTAGACATTTTACATATTTGAACTGGATAATTTTGCATAGTGAGTACTTTCTACTTTTGGTACTTTAAATACATTTTGCTACCCTACTTTTGTACTTTTACTCAAGTACATTTTAAATTCCAGACTTTTACTTGTAAAAGTGTATTTTTACAGTATTGATACTTTTACTTAAGTAAAACAATAGTACGTTTTCCACCACTGCCGGTAAGGGTCCATTTGGTTACAATTTTTTGGAAGTGTGGGTGGGGCTGACAAAGCTACATCCAAAAGGGCCAATACATGTTTTATTAAATGTGGCCATGAATAACTGAACACTTTTTTTCTTTGTCTTTTCGGGATCTAAAGTCAAAGGAGAGAAGTCACCAGAAGAAGACGGGTAGGAACTGTATGCTGCTTGTTCAGTGAAGAGCTGCTGTTATGCAGTGAAGACTGGTGTTCAAGGTAGGAACCATGTTTTTGTTCCTTTTGCTGCTGCTAGGGCTTTTGCTGCTGCTAGGGCTTTTGCGTTGTTTGCATTGCGTCGTTTGCGGAAAAAAACCACAAAACAAAGGCACAGGCATGGAGTTCCTGGTTTACTAGGACGGGGTTCAATTCCCCGCTGTGCCCTGCTCATTGTGTTTGCATTTATATTTGAACTCTCAACATTGAATTGTTAAATGTATTATACAGGAAATCGGCCTTTGGTATGTATCACAATGTAGAGCTTTAACTTATCTTAAAAAAACATATCTTTAAAGATTACCTCAATGTGAATATGAAGACACTGTATCCAGATGTGTACTTATCAGCTCTGTGCATAATGGGTTATTTGAAAGGTGTTAAGTATTTTTGGGGGTTAAATCATTGCCCCCTCTTAAGATAAAGCTGTATATTCTGAATGTCTGATCTAATCATTCTTGTTTTCTAGGGAAGCGACGGCCAGTGGCTGACTGCAGTGTTCGGGCCTTGAACCTGTAACCTTCGGCTCTCTATGCAGGAGTAGGGTAGAGAGGGGGTGGAGTAGAGTAGGGGGGCGGAGTAGGGTACAGAGGTGGCGGGGTAGAGAGGGGGCGGGAGTAGGGTAGAGAGGGAGGGGTAGTAGAGAGGTGGCAGAGTAGCCGACGGAATAGGCTAGAGTGGGGGCAGAGTAGGGGGCTGTGGTGGAGGGGGTTATGGTTAGTGTGTGTGGAGGTGAACTCCTATTTGGGTCTTCCTCTTATTGCGAATCTAATGAAATGTCACCGCCACACACAAACTCTAAGCATAACCCTCTCCTCCCTCTGTACCCCGCCCTACCCTACCCTACCCTACTCTACTCAGCCCAGCCCTCTACCCTACCAGTTTTGGTCTCAGTTACTAAGGCGGTGACTGGATTTGAACCAGTATACTCCTACAAGTTATTCTACGGATATCAACCAATTTATCCGCTGTCCCAACTTACCGGGACACTTCACGTGAGTGGAAATCGAACCCAGGACTGCTCGGTTATTGGACATCAGTGAGCTATCTGTTGGCTGACAAATACTGCTTTCTTTGTGGTTCTAAGTTGATGTTCTGGAAGCCAGCCTGCAAAGTAAAGCATCACAGTAAAGATTCCAGTGGGATTCGAACCCATGGCCTCTGGATCATGTATACAGCGTCTTATCCATTCACCTACAGCTGTGTCTATAGATTCTGTGGTTCTAAAACATGTTGTTGTCATGGCCTCCCCCAATGTGAAAAGATGTAGTGTCAGGGCCCCCCATGAAAAAGATTTATATTTTACAAAAAAAAAGAAACTAAATAACTAAAAGTATATATATTTATTCCAAATGTGTTGATATTTTCACACAATGTCAGGGTTAAGAATCGAACTCATAACCTTCTGTTTCTCAGGCAGGCTCTTAATCCAGCAGGCCTCTGTGCCATGTCAAAGATTGAAGGCCAAATAGATAAAGACAGAAAAGCCAGAGGCTTGTTTCCATTGTGGTTCATAAACATTCAAACATATAGACAAGCAACAACAAACCAGAGACAAAATAATATGTTGTTAAAAGCTTTTTCTTTTTTGTATTGTTGTGTGTTGCTCGTCAAAGAGGAATGAAGACCAGACCACAGACAGGTAGTCAATAGCTCAGTGTGTAAAACACTGCCTACATGATCCAGAGACTGTGGGTTCAAACCCTGCTCACTTCTTACCCTGAACCTCTCCTTTACTGAAGAGGTTCAGGGTAAGGAGTGAGTGAGGTTTGAACACACACACCCAGAAACCCTTAAAAACAACACAGAAAGCAGTGAATTTCAGGCTGTACTGATGGCGTAGTGGACTAAGTCATGGCCACAAGGACTAGCATTGCTAGGACTAGTTGGCGCGGTCCCAGTAGGGCTAATGGCTAGAGTCCCTGTGTCCCAGTAGGTTACTCACCCAAGTGGGCGTGGGGGGTGGGCGCGGGGGCTTCTCTCCCCCCGTGGTTTCCAGACAATAAAGCGGAGGGGTTATAGAAAAAATATAAATGGGCAGCTGAACTATTACAGAAAGCGGAAGGAAGGGGTGGAGCTAGAGAGAGGAAGTGGCGGAGCTAGAGGGCGGTGCTAGAGAGAGGAAGGGGCGGAGCTAGCAACAGGAAGGGGTGGAGCTAGCGACAGGGAGAGAGAGAATACAGAGATAATATAGAGACACTAACACTATAATATGGACACTAACACTATAATACAGCTAAAGATAATATAGACACTATAATATGGAGACACTAACACTATAATATAGAGATAATATAGACACACGATAATATAGAGACACTAACACTATAATATAGACACTAACACTATAATATAGATAATATAGACACTATAATATAGACACTAACACTATAATATAGACACTATAATATAGAATCACGATAATATACACTATAATATAGAGATAATATAGACACTATAATATAGATAATATAGACACTATAATATAGACACTATAATATAGAGATAATATAGACACTATAATATAGAGACACTATAATATAGATAATATAGACACTATAATATAGAGATAATATAGACACTATAATATAGAGACACTATAATATAGATAATATAGACACTATAATATAGAGATAATATAGACACTATAATATAGACCACCGAAGTCTGACATCATTTACACATCCTTTGTTTGTCTACCTGGTTTGCAGTTTTCCACCCCCGTTCTGAATCCCATAGACGTATTTAATATCGCGTCAAATAAGAACTGTGTTCCAAAAATAAACAAATGACCCCGGCGGTTTTACTCTTATGGATATGAAGCATCAACTGACGGTGAGAAAACGCTAATGTTACTTCCGCCGAATTAGTTACATTTTCGCCAGAAACAGACTGTATCAAATATAAGTGACTGACTATCATAAACGATACAGAACCTCCTCCCTGACAATATCGCCGGGACAGAGTGTTTATTTTTGGACCACAATTCTTATATGAGACGATTCTAAGATGACCCAATGTTATTCTCCATAGAGAAATTACTTCCGCAAAACTGGGGATGAACGAGTGACGTCAGGACTTCGGTAGTCTATAATATAGACAGTATAGGCACTATAATATAGATAATATAGACACTATAATATAGAGACACTATAATATAGAGATAATATAGACACTATAACATAGATAATATAGACACTATAATATAGAGACACTATAACATAGATAATATAGACACTATAATATAGAGATAATATAGACACTATAATACAGAGACACTATAATAAAGAGACACTAACACTATAATATATAGATAATATAGACACTATACTACAGAGAGAGACAATATAATAAAGAGACACTATAACATAGATAATATAGACACTCTAATATAGAGACACTATAATATAGAGATAATATAGACACTATAATAGAGACACAATAATATAGAGACACTAACACTATAATATAGACACTATAATATAGAGACACTATAACATAAATAATATAGACACTATAATATAGAGACACTATAACATAGAGACACAATAATATAGAGACACTATAACATAGATAATATAGAGACACTATAATATAGATAATGTAGACATTATAATATAGATAATATAGACACTATAATATAGAGACACTATAATAAAGAGACACTAACACTATAATATATAGATAATATAGACACTATAATATATAGATAATATAGACACTATAACATAGATAATATAGACACTATAATACAGAGACACTATAATAAAGAGACACTAACACTATAATATATAGATAATATAGACACTATAATATAGATAATATAGAGACACTATAACATAGATAATATAGACACTATAATAGAGACACAATAATATAGAGACACTAACACTATAATATAGACACTATAATATAGATAATATAGACACTATAATATAGAGACACTATAATATAGATAATGTAGACACTATAATATAGATAATGTTGACACTATAATATAGACACTATAATATAGATAATATAGACACTATAATATAGACACTATAATATAGAGACACTATAATATAGAGACACTATAATATAGACACTATAATATAGATAATATAGACACTATAATATAGATAATATAGACACTATAATATAGATAATGTAGACACTATAATATAGAGATAATATAGACACTATAACATAGATAATATAGACACTATAATATAGAGATAATATAGACACTAACACTATAATATAGACACTATAATATAGATATTATAGCTAACACTATAATATAGACACTATAATATAGATATTATAGTGTTATACAGAGACACTAAAACACTATAATACAGAGAGACTATAATACAGAGAGAAACTATAACACTATAATACAGAGACACTATAATAAAGAGACACTAACACTATAATATATAGATAATATAGACACTATACTACAGAGAGAGACAATATAATACAGAGACACTATAACATTTTAATACAGAGACACTATAATATAGAGATAATATAGACACTATAATAGAGACACAATAATATAGAGACACTAACACTATAATATAGATAATATAGACACTATAATATAGAGACACTATAACATAAATAATATAGACACTATAATATAGAGACACTATAACATAGAGACACAATAATATAGATAATGTAGACACTATAATATAGATAATGTAGACACTATAATATAGATAATATAGACACTCTAATATAGAGACACTATAATATAGAGATAATATAGACACTATAATATAGATAATATAGAGACACTATAACATAGATAATATAGACACTATAATAGAGACACAATAATATAGAGACACTAACACTATAATATAGACACTATAATATAGATAATATAGACACTATAATATAGACACTATAATATAGATAATATAGACACTATAATATAGATAATATAGACACTATAATATAGAGATAATATAGACACTATAACATAGATAATATAGACACTATAATATAGAGACACTATAATATAGATATTATAGTGTTATACAGAGACACTAAAACACTATAATACAGAGAGACTATAATACAGAGAGACACTATAACACTATAATACAGAGACAATATGACACTATAACACTATAATACAGAGACACTATAATAAAGAGACACTAACACTATAATATATAGAGATAATATAGACACTATACTACAGAGAGAGACACTATAACATTTTTGGAGTAAGAAAACGTTTTCAGAAAACTTTTTAGAACCGGCCTCAGGTCTAAATGGGTTAAACAGAATTATCAGGCCATCTATTTGTCCTGAAAGTCAGGGGACACATAAACCTGGCAAATACGAACAGGGTTGTCATAAAGTAATCATTCAGAACCATATATTCAACATGAACGAAACAGCTTTCCAATGATCCAACTCCCATGAAACCCACTGGCCTCCAACTCCAAACCATGTGTCCTTTGAACTCTTTGGCCTCCAACTCCAAACCATGTGTCCTTTGAACTCTTTGGCCTTTCTTTTCTTGGTACCCCTCCATTCCTCTCAGGTGCATAATGCAGCCGCTGGGAAAAAAAGAAAAACAAACTTGTTATAAAGATAAATAAGAAAGTTGCAGTGGGCACGTTCCATTCCAAAGTGACAGAAATGTCCAGTGTCCTTTTTAGTGTACTAGATTTTCAGGTGGTCTTAGGAGCACTTCACCCATTTTCAACCCCATAGTCATATACAGATCCACTCTAATGCTCGTAAAAAATGCCACCATTTATGTCTACTCTGACAGAGGAGGGCAGTGGACAGCTCAGAAACCTGCCTACCAGTGACATCACATGTCATCATTTTTCAATGTCCATTAGCTTGAATTGATGTCACTGGTAGGCAGGTTTCTGAGCTGTCCACAGGCAAAGAACACCTCTGAGAAACATTGAGTGAGACAAAAATGGCGGCATCTTATTGTGAGCATTACAGAGGAGCACTTATATGACCATCCATTCTTATTTACTTGATAGAAGATAAAATACTTAATTACATTAAATTCTTATTTACTTGATAGAAGATAAAATACTTAATTACATTAAATATCCGTCATCAAAAATGCCAAATCCGCTGCAGTAATAATAATTTAAAGTAAAGCTAGTATTTTGAGGTGCAGATTGACTCACCAAACATGCAGTCCTGCCTCAGCGTGTCCTTGAAGGCCCTCTTCTGTCCCTTTCCCGCCCAGTTGAAGATCTTGGTCGTGGATAACATTCACCGGATAATATTTTCTGAGTTGGTCCCTCCGTCTAATGCCAGGCGGGTTGTCTTAACAGATTAGAGAGAAAATGGTTAGTATGGTTAGTGTGCGGCATTATGAATCATATGAGTGAGACTATGAAAAATCATGTGACACTGTGTGTCTGGAGACATAATATGACAGTGTAGGATGGTGAACTACAGCTAAACCCTGATTATTAACTTAAGATGGGGGGGGGGCAGGCTGGAGGAGAAGGGTCTGGGGGAGGGTGGTGGTGACGCCTGTACTGGTACTGGGGCCTGTTCCTCAAAAGGTGAATTAAAAAAGCCTGGCCTTAAGCCAAATCAAGGCTTGACAAAGTCGGGTCCGAAAAGCCTCGTTTGTTCCGTTCCTCAGACGCCAAGCCAGGCTGAAAAGGAGCAACTTTGTCGAGCTAGACCTTGTCCAGCCAGGATAATGAAGCCAGGCTGAATGGGCGGCGATTCGCCGGCGACGTATTTCTATAAAAGACCATGAACTCGAGCGCAGATTCCTTGAACTTGACCAATCACAGAGTCCAAAACCAGAGCAGCGTTCTTCTCTGTGGCTGAATAGCAGCACTGCAGCAGCTCATGAAATCATACAAGGAAGTAAAATGTATTTAAGCAAGAAAGGAAACGCGACCGCAATAAATAGATCCAGGGAGAAAGCATGGCAAAGTATTGCAAGCACACACAGTGTTAGCTGTAGTATACAACCCTCGTAGACGTATATATGATTCTGACGTTTTCAATCTACGAGAGTTGTAGGGTGCACTTCCCATAGTGACCTGGACTTTCTGCACTATGCCCCGTAGACACTCCAAACATTGTACAAAATGAAAATAAAGGTGCTTACCGCCGAGCCCCAAATGTTAACCGGGTCTACGGGGTAGTAGTTTAATGTAATAATCGATATCTTTCAATAAAGAAGTGTTTTAATGCCGCCTGTGGCCGATTCTGTCGGAAGTTCCCAATGGGCGGTAGTGACGGGTAGTGACGGGGCGCATCCGGTGGAACCCGGAATTACACTAAATGTAAACAGGAAGTAAACGAGGGTTAAAAAATGGCGTTCGGCCACAGACGACATTAAAACACTTCTTCATTGAAAGATATGGATTATTACATTACACTACTACCCCGTAGACCCAGTTAACATTTGGGGCTCGGCGGTAAGCACCTTTATTTTCATTTTGTACAATGTTTGGAGTGTCTACGGGGCATAGCGCAGAAAGTCCAGGTCACTATGGGAAGTGCACCCTACAACTCTCGTAGATTGAAAACGTCAGAATCATAAATACGTCTACGAGGGTTGTATACTACAGCTAACACAGTGTGTGTGTGTGTGTGTGTGTGTGTGTGTGTGTGTGTGTGTGTGTGTGTGTGTGTGTGTGTGTGTGTGTGTGTGTGTGTGTGTGTGTTTGAGACGGACGGGCAACGGGACGAACGGGAACGGGACGGGGGGGGGGGGGGGGGGTGTACTGCGACGGGGGCCACAACGGGACAGGACGGGACGGGACGGGGGACGGGGGGGTGGGGGGGGGTTGACCGCGACAGGGGGCCGTGACGGGATGAGCGGGGGGGACGGGACGGGACGAGACGCGCAATAATAATAACTTTAGCTCTAATTCACCTTTTGAGGAACAGGCCCCTGGTACCATAGCTGGGCGGGAAGGGGAACCCCTGGTGCATGGACTTGATCATCTGCTGCTGCGCCTGCTGACTCACTGCTGGAAACCTGTAAAGTGACAATAAAACATACAGATTCAGATTCTATTCCCCCGCTCAGGAGCAACTCGGCACGGTGCCTGTCTTTCTTATTTGACATTTGGCTCATGAATTATTCATAAGTCCTTCCCTCACATAGTTTTGTCATAGGATACTCCCATGGCCTGATCATTTGCATCTTTTGATTTCCAACCAAGTACTCTAGTCTCCTGGAAGAAATACATATCATTTTGGGGGTCCTTGACATGAACAAGTTTGACTGGATTATAGCAACGTATGTTTTTTCAAAAAGCAACCAGAAGCAAAGATTTGAGTACAAATGTTCGCTTTTATAAAATATTTATTCAAAAATGTGCACAAATGTTCTATATTAGCAGATCTACAAGCTCATTCAAGAAGCTCCTTGAAATTAAAAAGTTTGAGAACCACTGTGCTACACTAAATGGAACAGAGCCTTCATTAGAACCACTGTGCTACACTAAATGGAACAGAGCCTTCATTAGAACCACTGTGCTACACTAAATGGAACAGAGCCTTCATTAGAACCACTGTGCTACACTAAATGGAACAGAGTTTCCGTGGAAGTGTGTTGCTTTTATTAGGAACCCAGGTACATCTTACTTGACCTCCACTAAATGGAACAGAGCCTTCATTAGAACCACTGTGCTACACTAAATGGAACAGAGCCTTCATTAGAACCACTGTGCTACACTAAATGGAACAGAGCCTTCATTAGAACCACTGTGATACACTAAATGGAACAGAGCCTTCATTAGAACCACTGTGCTACACTAAATGGAACAGAGCCTTCATTAGAACCACTGTGCTACACTAAATGGAACAGAGCCTTCATTAGAACCACTGTGCTACACTAAATGGAACAGAGCCTTCATTAGAACCACTGTGCTACACTAAATGGAACAGAGCCTTCATTAGAACCACTGTGATACACTAAATGGAACAGAGTTTCCGTGGAAGTGTGTTGCTTTTTATTAGGAACCCAGGTACATCTTACTTGACCTCCAGAGTGTAACCTCGCCACCTCGCCGCCTGCTCCTCTCTGTAGTCTTCATGGATACGGACCTTCTCATCCATCTGAGCCTGCAGGTCCTGTGGACAGAGAGGGGAGTGTGTTGGTTGACCATGTTCACATGTCATCATCATTCATGTTCAGGTCTGTAATTCTGAGAGAGCAAATACAACCAAATGGACCTTTACAAGTCTGTAATTCTGAGAGTGTACAAATGGAATCTTACGGGTCTGTAACTCTGAGAGTGTACACATGGAACCATATATATGTATAGTATATATTAGGGCCGGGACTTTATCGCGCTAATTTCGATCAATTAATTACAGAAAAATTATCGCGTTAAAAACATTAACGCATTTTAATCGCACCTATTTTTGCACCGCGGAACGTTTCTCACTGGATGAGTTTCAGACGGACGGATCATAGCAGCGCACCAACAGACGGTGGTTCTCACTTCTCAGACATGACAGACACCGTGTGTCTGGAGACAAAATATATCCACACAGACAGTGTAGGATGGTGAACTACAACTAAACCCTGAACATTAATAGATGGGGGGTGGTGGGGGGGGGCAGGCTGGGGGAGAGAGGGGAGGAGAAGGGTCTGGGGGAGGGTGGTGGCGAGTGTGGTGGTGGCTCAGGAGCAACTCGGCACGGTGCCTGTCTTTCTTGTTTGACATTTGGCTCATGAATTATTCATAAGTCCTTCCCTCACATAGTTTTGTCATAGGATACTCCCATGGCCTGATCAGTTGCATCTTTTGATTTCCAACCAAGTACTCTACTCTCCTGGAAGAAATACATATCATTTTGGGGGTCCTTGACATGAAAAAGTTTGAGAACCACTGATCATAGCAACGTATGTTTAAAAAAAACAACTGTTAGGATTTAGAATCCCCAGAAGCAAAGATTTGTGTACAAATGTTCGCTTTTATAAAATATTTATTCAAAAATGTGCACAAATGTTCTAAATTAGCAGATCTACAAGTCCCACTAGGACATTTCTTTGCTATAATATTAGATTTGTTATTAAATGTAGTTTGAATTAGACACCAGCTTGATCACAGTGAAAAGTAAGTTCTTACACTTCAGAGTGTAAGAAGGCCCCGCCCTCTGTGTTATGGATGCAGATCGGGGCTGCATGGCAGCAGGAGCCTGGATGAGCTTCGGCTGTCCATTCCCACTGAGATCCAGGACCTTATTTGTCGTTTCCTCTCAGGGCCGTTACAGTAATTTAATTAGTTAGGTTAGTTATCCAATATAATTATATTTTTTATGATATGTGACTGCTATGACCTTAACACTGGGAAGAGGCAGGGTGAAGGCAGGTATCCTTGTTCTTTTAAAAGTATTTTAGTTGTGATTTGAATGTTATTAGTATCATCAATAGTCCATGAGCCAGAGCCCCAAAATTGAACAATGATTATCGAAAGAGTGGGCAAAACCATACCTATATTAAATTGTTTATAGGGTCAATATAAGTAAATAAATATATGATAACCTTTCCATGACAGGTGAAAAAATGACAACATTTTAAAAATAGTTATCATAAAGAAACTTCCCCAGTTGATTACTTACATGAAGACAATGATTTATCGTATTACAAGTTGTATATTTAAATATGCAAATTAGGCATTTAGTCCATGAGCCAGAGCCCCAAAATTGAGCCAGATATTGAATATTCCCTCGTTAAAAAAAACCTTTGACTCCAACATCTTAACAAAATGAAATAAGAATGTTGACTCTGGCTTTGTCCAATGTTCCAATGTTGATTTTGGAAAGTTACGCAAAATCGGGCATATTTTCCTAATGCCTAATTTGCATATTTAAATATACAATTTCAGAAAAGTTGCATCTTTGACAGGTGTATTCAACTTCCCCAGTAATCAACTGGGGAAGTTTCATTATGATAACTATTTTTTTAAATGTTGTCATTTTTTCACCTGTCATGTACGTATGGGGAAAATAACAAAATGTGTGATAACTATGATAAAGCTGCTCCTGTGGAAAGGTTATCATATATTTATTTACTTATATTGACCCTATAAACAATTTAATATAGGTATGTTTTTGCCCACTCTTTCGATAATGAAATCTTGTCTGGCTCATGGACTACAAGGACACAGTGATGTTGTGATGCACTTTGAGCAGCAGAACAACATCCATTCTGAGGCTGTGGTTCAACAAGGTACATTGTAGTGCTTTGTACCTTTTCAGCTTAGTGTCATTCATTGAAGCCACTTTCCTCCACCGACTTGGTCTCTGCCCTCAGGGAGCCAGTCTCAGGTGGTGTTGGCTGCAGCCTCTCTAGTGGCATGGGACCAACAGAAGTGACGTTATAGGGCCAGTAGGGGGTGTCGGTCCAGGTTGGGAGGCCATGGAGACTGAAAGGGTCCGGGTAGGCCGGCTTCATCGCTCCTCCTCCTCCTCCTCCTCCTCCTCCTCCTCCTCCTCCATGGTACCATGGTAATCTCAGGCTAATGATGGAATAATGTAATGTTAAACAGTAAGACATGTACCTCAGTGTGTTTAATGTTAAACAGTAAGACATGTACCTCAGTGTGTTTAATGTTAAACAGTAAGACATGTACCTCAGTGTGTTTAATGTTAAACAGTAAGACATGTACCTCAGTGTGTTTAATGTTAAACAGTAAAGGTCCTTACACACCGGGGCGATTTTTTCGTGCGAATAATACGCTTTTTTTAAAAACCTTATAAAGTCAATGCAAGCGTACATGGCGCGGAAAAGCGAAGCGAAAAAGCGTCTTTTAATTATTCGGAACGAGTCCGAATTTTGCGTATATTCGCCACATTCGCCGGTGTGTAAGGACCTTAAGACATGTACCTCAGTGTGTTTAATGTTAAACACTAAGACATGGACCTCAGTGTGTTTAATGTTAAACACTAAGACATGTACCTCAGTGTGTTTAATGTTAAACACTAAGACATGTACCTCAGTGTGTTTAATGTTAAACACTAAGACATGTACCTCAGTGTGTTTAATGTTAAACAGTAAGACATGTACCTCAGTGTGTTTAATGTTAAACAGTAAGACATGTACCTCAGTGTGTTTAATGTTAAACAGTAAGACATGTACCTCAGTGTGTGTAATGTTAAACAGTAAGACATGTACCTCAGTGTGTTTAATGTTAAACAGTAAGACATGTACCTCAGTGTGTTTAATGTTAAACAGTAAGACATGTACCTCAGTGTGTTTAATGTTAAACACTAAGACATGGAAACCAAAATGGAACCAAATGGACCCTTACGGGTCTGTAACTCTGAGAGTGTACACATGGAACTGTTGTTACCCCACAAATCATTAGGCATTACATTTATTTATTCAGCTACTTTCAATAGGGAGTGTAGTGTTTCAGTAAACTATAGGATCATAGAATACAGAGACAGTATAGTGTCAAGTATTGACAGTATTGTCAAGAATCTGCACCCATTTCAACATCAAGACAACCTCAAGCCCTTTGAGTTGAGTGCGTCTTTCCGTGGAAGTGTGTTGCTTTTTATTAGGAACCAAGGTACATCTTACTTGACCTCCAGAGTGTCACCTCGCCGCCTGCTCCTCCCTGTAGTCTTCATGCATACGGACCTCCTCATCCATCTGAGCCTGCAGGTCCTGTGGACAGAGAAATATCCCCCCTATAGGAGGGTATATTTCCTATAGGAAACTATAGGATCATAGAATACAGAGAGACAGTGTAGTGTCTCAGTAGACTATAGGATCATAGAATACAGAGACAGTGTATTGTCTCAGTAAACTATAGGATCATAGAATACAGAGACAGTGTATTGTCTCAGTAAACTATAGGATCATAGAATACAGAGACAGTGTAGTGTCTCAGTAAACTATAGGATAATAGAATACAGAGAGACAGTGTATTGTCTCAGTAAACTATAGGATCATAGAATACAGAGACAGTGTAGTGTCTCAGTAAACTATAGGATCATAGAATACAGAGACAGTGTAGTGTCTCAGTAAACTATAGGATCATAGAATACAGAGACAGTGTAGTGTCTCAGTAAACTATAGGATCATAGAATACAGAGAGACAGTGTAGTGTCTCAGTAAACTATAGGATCATAGAATACAGAGACAGTGTAGTGTCTCAGTAAACTATAGGATCATAGAATACAGAGACAGTGTAGTGTCTCAGTAAACTATAGGATCATAGAATACAGAGACAGTGTAGTGTCTCAGTAAACTATAGGATCATAGAATACAGAGAGACAGTGTAGTGTCTCAGTAAACTATAGGATCATAGAATACAGAGACAGTAATGTCTCAGTTAACTATAGGATCATAGAAAACTGATTTTTGAATATTCACCTATAATGGTATAATTATAATCAAGTTTGGGGTCCCCACATTGTCTTCCTGTAAAGTGGGGTCTTTGTATAAAAAGGTTGAGAACCATTGCAGTAAAGTATACTTAATGGATCATTTCAGCATTTTCCAACCTTTCTCTGTATGTTTTTAATGTCTCATTTAAGCCTACAAGAATCACCATGCTAGCTTAGTTAGCATTAAACTTCTTCAGAAACAGCACTACAACGTTGCACTAAAGTACCTTTAAAACATTAACACAACATTCTCACAACCCAGCTGGTTGGTTTTATCAAGTATCTGGACTCAAACAATCAAACAAAGTATGTTATGACATGGTTAGCATTAGCATCAGGCTATGTAGCATTAGCATCAGGCTATGGGCCAAGTGGTTTCACAACAACACTAAACTGACTGAATTCTCTTTGCTTCAGGATCACAGTAGGACTCCAATAAGAGAATGGCTCATTAGCTCTGATGTGTTATGGAAATAATCTACAATAAATGATGATTCTGTGTGTTTTGCATACCAGTAGTTCTTCACAGCTTGTTCTCATCAACCAAAACAAAACGACCTGGAAGTGAAGTTTACAGCACAGGATGCAGTTTCTGAATATATAGAGAAAGTGTATTGCGCCCTCCAGTGGGAACAACATGCTACGATAACATTTCCAGTAGCCCTATGACTCATATGGGTATAGATGACCATAGCAATGATAAGATCAGAAATTCACAATATAGAGCTTTAACTTAAGGGGGGGGATGATTTAAAGGTAGGGTAAGTGATTTTGTTAAAAAAAAAAAAACTAAATCGGTCACAGGGGTCTCTCCAGCTCTTTAGTAAACAGTATATAGTACATTTTCAGGTAGGTGACAACATTTAAGCCAATCAGGAGAGGGCATTGAAAATGCATTTTCGGTTTAAGAGCTGGAGACTCCTTTTACTGATAAAAACACTATAGCAATGAGTACTATCAGAATGGAGCTATTTAACACTTATATTAACCAAAGTAAATCACTTAACCTACCTTTAACCAAATATTATAACTCAACACCTTTCAAATAACCAATTATGTACAGAGCTGATAAGTATATATCTGGATACAGCGTCTCATACACATTCATATTGAAGTAATCTTTAAAGATTACTAAGTTAAAGCTCTACATTGTGAGCCATACTAAAGGCTGATTCCTGTATAATACATGAAACTATTCAATGTGAGAATTCAAATATAAATGCCAACACAATGAGTAGGGCACAGCAGGGAATTGAACCCCGTCCCAGTAAACCAGGAGCTCCATGCCTGCGCCTTTGTTTTGTGTTTTGTTTTGTTTTGGGCAAACGACGGATCGCAACGCGAATGACGCAACGCAACACCCCTAGCAGCAGCAAAACCCCTAGCAGCAGCAAAACCCCTAGCAGCAGCAAAAGGAATAAAACATTGGTTCCTACCTTGAACGCCAGTCTTCACTGCATAAAAGCAGCTCTTCACTGAACAAACAGCATAGTTCCTACCTTGAACGCCAGTCTTCACTGCATAAAAGCAGCTCTTCACTGCAGCAGCAGCATAGAGTTCCTACCTTACATCTTCTGGTGACTTTTCTTTCTTTCACTTTATATCCTGAAAAGACAGAAGAAAAGAATAAGTGTTAGTTGTGTAGGCCTACATGACCATGGTCACATTTAGGAAAACGTTTATGGGCCCTTGTGGATGTAGCTTTGTCAGCCCCACCCACACTTCTAATCAGGGGTGTAATGTAACTAAGTATATTTACTCAAGTACTGTACTTAAGTACAATTGTGAGGTATTTTTTACTTTACTGGAGTATTTCCAATTTTCAGTACTTTTACTCCACTACATCTCAGAGGCAAATATTGTACTTTTACTCTACTACAATTATTTGAAAACTTTAGTTACTTGGTAAATCATACATTAACCACTTAAGCCATGCCTTTTGAAAATAGCCAATCTACAGACTCAACGTGTCGCAAAGTGACGCGTTGTGAGCTTGTAGATCGGCTATTTTCAAAGGATTTTTATTCATGTGGAAACAAGTGAAATGGGATATTGTACATAATGAGTTACTTTTAGTACTCAAGTATATTTTGTACTTTTTCCCCTCACTGCTTCTAATTACCCCAATTGCAACCAAATGGACCCTGACCGGTCTGTGATGCCCACTACCTTATAGGGAGTGTCTGCTCTGCTCATGCTGTTCCTTCTAGGTGAACAGGGTGGGGCAGTCTACCAGTTTGCTAATGACTCCTGGAGGCACTGGGCCCAGGTGCTCTCCAATGAGCCATTAGCAGATTGGTAGACTGCCCCACCCTGTTCACCTAGAAGGAACAGCATGAGCAGATACTCCCTATAAGGTAGTGGGCATCACAGGTCTAACTCAGAGAGTGTACATATGGTAACCAAATGGACCCTTGCATTGGTACACTGTACTAAAAGGAACCAAATGGACCCGACCCCAACTGGTCCATTTGGTTCCAGTTGTACGGTCAGAGTTGATGTTAAAGTTTAAGAACCATTGGTTTAGATGACACTATGAGCCATTGAAACAGAGTGTAGTTTGAAAGCGTTTCCTTCACTCCGTTATAAAATATAATGCCTCATTTTGTCCATTTCAAAATCATTAATTCACAGACTAGTTCCCCAAACTGAATTATTTTAAACAAAGCTGTTAAATGCTGGTGGTTAATAATAATGTTTAGTTACCTGCTTGCAAGTTTGGAGAGCTGCTGGAGTTCCATCTGAACTGAACTTAACCAACACCTGGACTCTGTCTCACACCTGAGCTCTATTTATACCTAATTAATCACTGCTCACCACGCCTAGAGCCCACACACACACACACACACACACACACGACTATACTTGTGAGGACATCAGCATGGAGGAAAATGACACTTTTAATATGTTTTGCCATTTTTAACTGTGAGCTTAAAGCCGAAAAATAGC
>NC_137622.1:44316008-44464994 GCF_963280865.1 Gymnoscopelus braueri
AGGTAGTGTGTACAGTATATATGTGTATATTATGATATTGACGCTACAATAAGTATGTAATAACTACGTAGAGGATAGTTTTATAATCAGTGTTTATAGAATCAGGATCAATTCAAACAAACAGCTGTGAGGACAGTTTGTTGACATGACAACAACAGTCCAATAAACTACTAACTGATGACAATAATAATAAACAGACTCATACATAAGTATTCATTATGTCAATCATTTTATATGTAATATAATAATTCTTACCAGGACAGATCATTATGTACATTTATTAATGTTGTATTCTACATTAAAAACAACTTTTAAACCATCTGAAGATGAAAGAGAGGAAGCTGCTCCTTGTAGGCTGCAGTTGCTCCATATAGCCAGCAGGTGTCATCAGAAAACCATTTCATAGACTGATAGACTTTTAGACAACTGATTAACCTTGATGACTTAATTGTGTGTGTGTGTGTGTGTGTGTGTGTGTGTGTGTGTGTGTGTGTGTGTGTGTGTGTGTGTGTGTGTGTGTGTGTGTGTGTGTGTGTGTGTGTGTGTGTGTGTGTGTGTGTGTGTTTTTGCCTTACACTCTCCTCCAGAGAAAGAGAGGCAACAGGCTGAAGTCCACACTGAAGTGTGTACATATAATCATTTATATGTGGTATCATGCATAATTGCATATGATGATTATGCGTATGCATATGATTATGATTATGTGTATGCATATCATTATGATTATGTATATGATTATGTATGTGCAGTATACTGTATGATATGGTTTTGGCAAGTACATTTTTGCCAATTTGTTTTCTAAGTCTTCAGATCATCTTATTCTGGGCAGAACATAATCATTGGCTAATTTAAGAACTGGAACTTGCCGACACACACCATCCTTATGTATAATAATACATACCAATTGCTATAAAAGTGAATAAATAACTACCAACACAGAGGCTGTGGGTTCAATTCCACCGTGGTGCATCTGGCTTTGTCGAGCGTCTACACGAACACAATTGGCCCGTGTTCGGGGGAACCAAAAAATCTGCTAAAAACAAGAGTGAAGAAGTCGGTCTTGAGCTGTGCTTTAAAGCTATCCACAGAGGGTGCCTGTCTTAGGTGTAATGGGAGTTTATTCCACGCTGTCGGTCCGTAGAAGCAGAATGCTGCTTCACCGTGTATTTAAGTCATTGTAGGCACCTCTAAGTCAGCACTTGAAGACCTGAGGGGGCGGTGTGGAACATATCTCTCTAGTCTAGGCAGTCATAGAGGCAGTCATAGAAGGTGCCAGACCATTTAGAGCTTTATAAACTAGTCAAATAATTTTTAAATCAATCCTCAAAACAACCGGGAGCCAGTGTAGTGAAGCTAGAACTGGAGTAACATGTTCTCTCATCTTAGTTTTAGTTAAAACTCTGGCTGCCGCATTTTGAACAAGTTGTAATCTGTCAGTTGTTTTCTTTGGCAGGCCAGAGTAAAGTGCATTGCAATAATCAAGCAGAGAGAAAACAAAAGCGTGGATCAACGTTTTTGCATCGTCCAACGACAGATAGCCTCTAATTAGCGCAATATCTCTAAGATGAAAGAAAGCAATCTTGGTAACATGATTAATGTGTGTATTAAAATTCAATTCAGAATCAATAATAACCCCCAGGTTCTTTACTGTGGTGTTACTTTCTACAGTCAGGTTACCAAGTCTACTTATTATTGATTTTCTCTGCTCACTAGAACCAATTATGAGAACTTCTGTTTTATCCTCATTTAGCTTAAGAAAGTTCTCGCTCATACAGCATTTTATACTGGACAGACAGGTCAACAACGGGTCTAGAGCGCAGGGGTCGTCTGGAGCTACAGAAATGTTATAGCTGGGTATCATCAGCATAGAAAAGGAAATTCACTCCGTCATCGGTGATGAGTTCTCCCAGCGGCAGTATATACAGGGAGAACAATAAAGGACCAAGAATTGAGCCCTGTGGAATACCAGAACAGATGTCGTGTTTGTCTGAATCAAAGTCAGCTAGACTGACAAAATAGCTTCTGCCTGTTAGGTAGGAGTAAAACCAAGACAAGGCCGTGCCTGACAAACCAACCCAGTACTCCAGGCGTTGTATTAGAATTTTGTGATCAATTGTGTCAAAAGCAGGTTAGGTTTAGACATAGTTTTACTGAGGTTAAGTTTAGGAATAAGGTTAGGTTTAGACATAGTTTTACTGAGGTTAAGTTTAGGAATAAGGTTCAAGGTTCAAGGTTCAAGTTTATTAATGTCCCAGAAGGGCAATTGGGTTTACAGCCAGAGTAGTGGTTTAAAACATACAGACAGTACAGGACAACAGCAGACATGAAACACCATAGCATAAAAACATAGATCTGGGCGCATCTAGTGCAATCATCATCGTCATCACAGTAAAGTGCAAGAGATAAAGAGATAAAGTGCTTGTTTTCATCACCATCACCATCATTATCATCATCACAAGAGATAAAAAGGGAATTATAAAGTGCCGGCATAAAGTGCTTGATCCATCGTCATCATCATCATCACAGTAAAGTGCAAGAGATAAAGAGATAAAGTGCTTTTTCATCATCATCATCATCATCATCATCATCATCACAATAAAGTGCAAAGAGATAAGATAAATAAAGGGCTAAATTCAGAATATAAGGTGCCTGCATAAAGTGCTTGTTTCTTATTCACCATCACCATCAGTCACATTATCCTCTATCGGTCCCTGGCAACATTGTTTGCCCGAATTGAGGCAGGAACAAATGAGTGCTTGTATCTATTGTTTTTGATACCAGGGGCACTCAGACGTCGGTAAGGTTAGGTTTAGCCATAGTTTTACTGAAGTTAAGGTTAGGAATAAGGTTAGGTTTAGACATAGTTTTACTGAGGTTAAGTTTAGGAATAAGGTTAGGTTTAGACATAGTTTTACTGAGGTTAAGGTTAGGAATAAGGTTAGGTTTAGACATAGTTTTACTGAGGTTAAGGTTAGGAATAAGGTTAGGTTTAGACATAGTTTTACTGAGGTTAAGGTTAGGAATAAGGTTAGGTTTAGACATAGTTTTACTGAGGTTAAGGTTAGGAATAAGGTTAGGTTTAGACATAGTTTTACTGAGGTTAAGGTTAGGAATAAGGTTAGGTTTAGACATAGTTTTACTGAGGTTAAGGTTAGGAATAAGGTTAGGTTTAGACATAGTTTTACTGAGGTTAAGGTTAGGAATAAGGTTAGGTTTAGACATAGTTTTACTGAGGTTAAGGTTAGGAATAAGGTTAGGTTTAGACATAGTTTTACTGAGGTTAAGGTTAGGAATAAGGTTAGGTTTAGACATAGTTTTACTGAGGTTAAGGTTAGGAATAAGGTTAGGTTTAGACATAGTTTTACTGAGGATAGGAATACCGGGGCGAGTGTGTTTTGGGGCGAGGGTTCTTGTCTTCAAACATGTTCTACCTGGATCTGTCAACAGCCTGCAGCACATGAGAAAAAACATCCTTACAGTAAATACAGTATTTGTTCCTGTCTGACACAATAATGCATCCAGTGGTGTAAAGTAACTAAGTACATTTATTCAAGTACTGCACTTAAGTACAATTTTGAGGTACTTTTACCTAACTGGAGTATTTTCAATATTCAATGTTAACATGTTTGAGAGTGAGAGAAACTTGTCCTCAATTAGCATTTACTATGCTATAAAGTTTAAGTTTATGGTATACGGGTCAATTGTGACCCTTAACACCACAGATATAACTATTTTTAAAGTTAAAAACAACTATTTGTTTTAGTAACTTTTGTTTGTAAGTTTGTTCTAATATTAGTCTATTATAGTTATTGACTTATAAACTTATAAAAAGCTTGGCGCTCTTGTTGTCATGATGAGGGCCATGCTCAAATATGGAATTCCAGGTCAGACGTGCCCAAATATGGGGTTCATGATGTCAGACATGCTTCTTCAGAAAGGGAGGTGATATAACTACAAACTGACATCATTCCAGACTTCTGATGGGCGGTCTCAGAACCTTTTCTCGGACCTCGTGCACCCCCCTCCACCTGACTCTCCCAACTATAGTTTGGAAGGCCTGTCCGAACCGGAAGATTTTGCGACGTTGGAAGGAGCATGTATTGGCCTAACCATAGTAACCTGGTATCACTCAGACGTATTGGGTAACCATGACGACTTAATAACAACACATATGGATGCCTTTTTTAACAAAAGGTATAAAGACAGTATCACTGTAAGCAGTAGAATTATGGACTGTAACTCCTCTTCTGGCACCACAAGAAATTACTCGGGGATTACGCAAGTCAGGAACAATGCAAGCTGGGATTGCATGCCCTACCCGGTTATACCATACCTGTTGTACCCGTCTGTTTGTCTGTATCCCTTTTACCTTTTATGCCCATACATGGAGATTTCTGTATCTGTCTGTGTCTGTCCCATATAATGCTCATATATGGAGTTTAGTGTGAGGCATGCACCCATTAGCCTGGTAAACCCGTCCCTCCGGATATCTCATTTCCATTTGATATCAGGAGTGAGTCTGGCCTGCGGGGCTGTCTGGGCGTTTCTGCGGAGTTGAACTCTCCTATCAGCGTCCTCACTCATTGTTCTGTGATTGACAGTGTAGGTTGGCCAATCAGGTGGAACCTGAGTGAACCCGAATGGAGCGGAGTGCAGCCGACACAAATGGAACGGGCCGCCATTGAAATTCTGTCCGCTGTTTTCGTCTCTCTTTCAAAACTTCGAAACGCTCTCAAACTTATTTTTTGAGGCACGGAATTTACTTTTAAGATATCGTTCGAATAGAATTTAGTTGTTTAGCTTCATATATGTGGTCAATTAATCATGACAGAGCCTATTTAAAAATAAAACTTCAGAGAACCGGCAGGGGCGGGCAGTGACACGCATGTATCCGAATAAAGCAACCTATTTTCGGCATTGCCCTTTCAAAAGTCTGCTTGTGTGACCTTGCTCTGGTGGTGCGGTAACGAACTGCTGATTGGCTGAAGGGGAACGAACTGCTGATTGGCTGAAGGGGTTGTCAGTCAACGGTATTACTCCCGCCCCCCCCAGCTCAGGCCAACAGCCAAATTGCCCATATAAGTCTGCAGGCCTACTGGATCTCTTCTCCACTAGTCTTGGTTCTACTGGATCTCTTCTCCACTAGTCTTGGTTCTACTGGATCTCTACTCCACTAGTCTTAGTTCTACTGGATCTCTTCTCCACTAGTCTTAGTTCTACTGGATCTCTTCTCCACTAGTCTTGGTTCTACTGGATCTCTTCTCCACTAGTCTTAGTTCTACTGGATCTCTTCTCCACTAGTCTTAGTTCTACTGGATCTCTTCTCCACTAGTCTTGGTTCTACTGGATCTCTACTCCACTAGTCTTAGTTCTACTGGATCTCTTCTCCACTAGTCCCTCACTAACATTCTCTGGCTTTTATTTGTTGATGAAATTGTCCCTGTATTCATAGTTTTAGTCATCATAGCTTCGTTTTTGACATTTTCATCAGTGAAAAAAGGTTTACGTCTAAACATCTTTCGCCGACAGAATGAACACAACCTGCACCTGCACAGATCGGCATCGTGAGGCAACGGCTTGTGTTGTGCTTGACGTCACACAAGGAATCTATATTAGGTGTTCATTATCTATGGTGCTGAAACTAAATTAATAAATTAAGCACTTTGATTATTGACTGTTTGATTGAAGTGTCGGATTATTTACTGTTTATATTATGTTCATAGCTCTACATTAAGCAGTTCAATTATTTACGTTTAATATGCTCCACGCTTTATTATTATAAGTAATATATAACCATTAAACAACTAGTAAAATCACATTGACACTCAGCAGTCTCTTTGACAACTACAAACTGGCCAAGAGGCAGAACAATTACACAGCTTTGCCAGATTAAACAATACAGGACAATACAAAAGACAATCCCAACTCAACGGGTCAGTTGTACAGTAATAATGAATACAAATTATACATAGTTTGAATTGACGTCCAATAGATAACAACCATAAAACCCCCCTTTCTAGCATGATTGAAAGATGAACAGGAAGAAGGACAAAGGATCAGAAAGCCCCCGTCCTTTCAAAGTGACCCAGCAGGTGGTGTGCGTCAGCAATGTCAACTTCCAGAAGAAGTCTGTGACCGGCCATGTGGAGCTGACCGTGGTGCCCACCGTGGTCAACCTGACCAGGATCAGGCTCAACTGCAAGCAGTGTCGCATCTACAGGGTCCGCGTGAACGAGCTGGAGGCCGTGTTCAGCTACAGCGACCCCACGCTGGAGGTCTGCCGCCACGAGGCCAAGCAGCGGAACCTCAACAACTTCACGGCCGCCTACACGGCTGCGGTGAGCGCTGTGGACCCCGACGACGCCGGACACGGAGAGCTGGACATCAAAGTCCCGACGTCTGACCTCTGGAAACAACGAGATGATCCGAAGGCGTTGAAAGTGTACGTGGACTTTCACCTGGACCAGCCCATGGGGGGTCTCCACTTCGTCGTGCCCAACGCTGAGGACGGCGGCAGCATGGCCGACAGAGCGGCTCACGTGTTCTCCTTCGGACACCAGAACTCCGGGGCCAGGTTCTGGTTCCCCTGCGTGGACTCCTTCTCGGAGCTGTGCACCTGGAAGCTGGAGTTCACCGTGGACGCCTCCATGACGGCCGTGTCCTGCGGGGACCTGCTGGAGACCGTCTACACCCAGGACATGAGCAAGAAGACCTTCCACTACGCCCTCGACGTGCCCACCGCCGCCCCCAACATCTCGCTGGCCGTGGGGCCCTTCCAGATCCTCGTGGACCCCTACATGAAGGAGGTGACGCATTTCTGTCTGCCCCGGCTGCTGCCGCTGCTCAGACACTCCATGTCTTTCCTCCACGACATCTTCGAGTTCTACGAGGAGATCCTGACGTGTCGCTACCCATATGCCTGTTTCAAGACGGTGTTTGTGGACGAGGCCTACGTGCAGGTGTCCTCTTACGCGTCCATGAGCATCCTCAGCACCAACCTGCTCCACAGCGCTACGATCATCGACCAGAGCCCGCTAACGCGCCGTTGTCTGGCCCAGGCCCTGGCGCAGCAGTTCTTTGGTTGTTTCATCTCCAGAACGTCTTGGGCCGACGAGTGGGTGCTGGAGGGGATCTCGGGCTACATCTACGGACTCTACCTGAAGAAGACCTTCGGAGTCAACGAGTACCGACACTGGGTCAAAGAGGAGCTGGATAAGCTGGTGGAATACGAACTGAAGACGGGAGGTGTCCTGTTGCATCCAACCTCCAGCGGAGGCAAAGAGAAGAACAACCCGACACCATCTCACCTCCACTTCTCCATCAAGCGTCCCCACACGTTGTCCTGGGAGTACTACAAGATGTTCCGACGCAAGGCTCACCTGGTGATGAGGCTGATCGAGAACCGCATCAGCATGGAGTTCATGTTGCAGGTCATCAACAAACTCCTCAGCCTGGCCGGCACAGCATCCACTCAGAAGCAGAAGACTCACACGTGGAGCCTGATGCTCGTCTCTACTCACGGCTTCCTCAAGTTGATCTCTAACGTCTCGGGCAAAGACATCGCCCCGCTCATCAAACAGTGGATCGACCAGAGCGCTGTGGTGAAGTTCTTTGGCAGCTTCGCCTTCAACAGGAAGAGGAACGTCCTGGAGCTGGAGATCCGACAGGACTACGCGTCGTCGGGTACCCAGAAGTATGTGGGTCCCATCAAGGTCACGGTGCAGGAGCTTGATGGATCGTTCAACCACACGCTCCAGCTCGAGGAGAACGGCCTCAAACACGATATCCCCTGTCACTCCAAGAGCAGACGCAACAAGAAGAAGAAGATCCCGCTGATGAACGGAGAGGAGGTGGACATGGACCTCTCGGCCATGGATGCAGACTCCCCCCTGCTGTGGATCCGCATCGACCCAGATATGTCCGTCCTGAGGAAGGTGGAGTTCGAGCAGGCCGACTTCATGTGGCAGTACCAGCTCCGCTTCGAGAGGGACGTGGTGGCGCAGGAGGAGGCCGTTGCGGCGCTGGAGAAGTTCCCTACGCCCGCCTCCAGACTGGCCCTGACTGACGTTCTGGAGAACGAACAGTGCTTCTACAAGGTCCGCATGCAGGCCTGCTACCGACTCGCCAAGATAGCAAACGCCTTGGTCGACACGTGGCAGGGCCCGCCGGCCCTTAAGTCCCTGTTTACCACGATGTTCTGCTGTAAAATGTGTCCCAACATCGTCAAAACCAACGACTTTAGTAATTTCCAGAGCTACTTTCTGCAAAAGACTATGCCAGTTGCCATGGCGTTGTTAAGAGACGTCCAGGACCTCTGTCCCAAAGAAGTTCTCAGCTTCATCGTCAACCTGATCAAGTACAACGACAACCGGAAGAATGCCTTTTCTGACAACTACTACCGTGCGGATCTTGTCGACGCATTGACCAACTCTCTGACCCCGGCCTTCGGCGTCGATAGCAAAGTGTGGACGGTGGACGATCTGAACGCGGACGTTCGACTCGTCCTGGAGGAGATTACGAGATTCCTCAATATGGAGAAACTGCTGCCCAGCTTCAGGAACACCATCACTGTCAGCTGTTTGAGGGCCATCCGTCAGCTTCAGAAGAACGGTCATATTCCCAGCGACCCCTCGCTTTTCATGTCCTACGCCGAGTACGGACACTTTGTGGACGTTCGTGTCGCTGCGTTGGAGGCGCTGGTGGACTATACGAGAGTTGAGAGGAGTTCGGCGGAGCTGCAGTGGCTTCTCGACATGGTCCAGAACGACCCGGTCCACTATGTCAAACACAAAATACTCGGCATGATGGCCAAGAACCCGCCTTTCGCCAAGGCAACGGTCTCATCATCTCTCTGTAACGAAGCTCTGGTCGACCAGCTGTGGAAGCTCATGAACTCCGGCACCTGCCATGACTGGCGGCTGCGCTGTGACGCTGTCAACCTTTATTACACCCTGTTTGGCCTGACGCGTCCTTCCTGCCTGCCCTTACCAGAGCCGGGCCCGGTTCAGCTCGACCCGAAAGAGAAGAAAGCTGTGCTCAAGCCTGAGCTGGGGGTCAATGATACCATGACAGACACTCCTCCTGGTAGTATGGACATTCACGGCACCGGCCCGGGTTACGCCACAACGGACGAGGAGCCAGACCCAATCTCATCGCCAGGAGTCGGCGGCATGCGGCATTCCCCTCGGGACTTGAAGAGGAAAGCGGAGACCCCTCTGGACTGTCCTCCAGAGCCAGGTCAGGTGTTACGGCAACAAGACAAGGACGAGAGCCGAGGAGGACGCTACAAGGTCAGGTTCACTGCGATGGAAGAGGAAGACATCGATGTGGAAGCTGACAGCCAAGCGTTCGATCAGAATCTCGATTCTGATTCCGATCACCTCGGCCCGCCAGAGAGACCCTCCACACCGGGTAAAGAACCGCCGTCGTCGGTTGAACGGCCTGCGCTCTCTACACCCGCAACGCCCGTGCCATCCTTCTCCAAAGAGGCCTCTTCCCCCAGCGGCCACCACCGCCATGAGCACAAGAGGAAGAGGAAGGAGAAGAGGAAGGAGAAGAGGAAGGAGAAGGTGGAGAAGCACAAACACAAGCATGAGAGAAAGGTCAAGGATAAGGACAGGGAGAGGGATGACGGGGGGAAACGCAAACACAAGCACGGGAACACAGAGGAGGACACAGAGAGGGACGCTGTGATGAAGAAGAAACGTAAGCGCAAACATGAGAGCAAGGAGGAGAGGGAGGTGCATACTGTAAAGGAGGAGAAACACAAGCACAGGAGCAAGGACAAGGAGAAAGACAGAGACAGACATGAAGATAAAACGGAGGAGGACACAGAGAGGGACGCTGTGAAGAGGAAACGTAAGCGCAAGCATGAGAGCAAGGAGGAGGACAGCGAGATATATACTGTAAAGAATGAGAAACACAGCAAGGAGGAGAGGGAGGTGTATACTGTAAAGGAGGAGAAGCACAATCATGACATCAAGAAGGACAAAGACAGAGACAGGTTTAAGGAGAATGAGGGCAAGGAGGAGAAAGGCAGAGAAAATAGATATAAACATAAACATAAGCACAAGCATGAGAGCAAAATGGACAGGGAGGTGCAAACTGTGAAGGAGGAGAAACACAAACATAAGAGAAAAGCGGACAGGGAGGTGCATACTGTGAAGGAGGAGAAACACAAACATGAGAGCAAAGCGGACAGGGAGGTGCAAACTGTGAAGGAGGAGAAACACAAACATGAGAGCAAAGTGGACAGGGAGGTGCAAACTGTGAAGGAGGAGAAACACAAACATGAGAGCAAAGCGGACAGGGAGGTGCAAACTGTGAAGGAGGAGAAACACAAACATGAGAGCAAAGCGGACAGGGAGGTGCAAACTGTGAAGGAGGAGAAACACAAACATAAGAGCAAAGCGGACAGGGAGGTGCATACTGTGAAGGAGGAGAAACACAAACATGAGAGCAAGGAGAAGGAGAAAGACAGAGACAGGAATAAGGAGAAAGACAAGCATGAGATCAAGAAGGACAGCGAGATACAAACTGTAAAGAAGGATAAACACAGGAAGGAGAAAGACATGCACACTCATAAGGACAAAGAGAAGGAGAAAGACATGCACACTCATAAGGACAAAGAGAAGGAGAAGGACGTGCACACTCATAAGGGCAAAGAGAAGGAGAAAGACATGCACACTCATAAGGGCAAAGAGAAGGAGAAGGACGTGCACACTCATAAGGACAAAGAGAAGGAGAAAGACATGCACACTCATAAGGACAAAGAGAAGGAGAAAGACATGCACACTCATAAGAACAAAGAGAAGGAGAAAGACATGCACACTCATAAGGACAAAGAGAAGGAGAAAGACATGCACACTCATAAGGGCAAAGAGAAGGAGAAAGACATGCACACTCATAAGAACAAAGAGAAGGAGAAAGACATGCACACTCATAAGAGCAAAGAGAAGGAGAAAGACATGCACACTCATAAGGGCAAAGAGAAGGAGAAAGACATGCACACTCATAAGGACAAAGAGAAGGAGAAAGACATGCACACTCATAAGGACAAAGAGAAGGAGAAGGACGTGCACACTCATAAGGACAAAGAGAAGGAGAAGGACGTGCACACTCATAAGGGCAAAGAGAAGGAGAAAGACGTGCACACTCATAAGGGCAAAGAGAAGGAGAAGGACGTGCACACTCATAAGGACAAAGAGAAGGAGAAAGACGTGCACACTCATAAGGGCAAAGAGAAGGAGAAAGACGTGCACACTCATAAGGGCAAAGAGAAGGAGAAGGACGTGCACACTCATAAGGACAAAGAGAAGGAGAAAGACGTGCACACTCATAAGGGCAAAGAGAAGGAGAAGGACGTGCACACTCATAAGGACAAAGAGAAGGAGAAAGACGTGCACACTCATAAGGGCAAAGAGAAGGAGAAGGACGTGCACACTCATAAGGACAAAGAGAAGGAGAAAGACGTGCACACTCATAAGGGCAAAGAGAAGGAGAAGGACGTGCACACTCATAAGGGCAAAGAGAAGGAGAAGGACGTGCACACTCATAAGGGCAAAGAGAAGGAGAAAGACATGCACACTCATAAGGACAAAGAGAATGAGAAAGACATGCACACTCATAAGGACAAAGAGAAGGAGAAAGACATGCACACTCATAAGGACAAAGAGAAGGAGAAAGACATGCACACTCATAAGGGCAAAGAGAAGGAGAAAGGCAGAGACAGGGTTAAGGAGAAAGACAAACAACGCACTGATGAGAGCAAAGAGGAGAAAGACAATAAGGAAAAACACAAGCGCAAGCGTGAGAGTAAGGAGGACAGCGATGTGTGTCCTGTAAGGAAGAAGGCAAAACACAAGCACGAGAGCAAGGAGAAGGAGGACAAAGACAGAGACAGGCATAAGGAGAAAGACAGAGACAGGCGTAGGGAGAAAGACAGAGACAGGCGTAAGGAGAAAGACAGGCACACTCTCGAGACTAAGGAGGACAGCGAGATGTATATTGTAAGGAAGAAGAAACACAAGAAGCACAAAAATGACCACAAGCAGAAGGAGGAGAAGGACAGAGAAATAGCCACATCGTATAAGGAGAAACGGAAGCACAAACACGACGGCACAGAGAAGGAGGACATAGGTGGACACAGGTATAACAAGGAGAAAAAACGACACAGGCACAAACACAAGCGTCGGAGGAGCAAGGACGAGCCAAAGGACAGGGAGGAGGGGTGTAAGGAGGAGAAGCACAAGCGGCACAAATCCAAACGCAAGAAGCACAAGAACGATGAGAGCAAGAGGAAGGAGGACAGGCAGGGGAACACGTCTCACCAAGTCAGTGGGATGTCTCTGCACTCCACCCTCCCTGTGTGACTAGGGGACACATTTAGACAGAAACCCGATCTCCAGAGATATACGTAACATTGCACGGAACGAGTGCACTTCATTCCGTGGATAGTCGCCTCGAAACCCCGAAATTGCGTGCATATGTACGGCGCTCCCTTTGTGACAAAACCATTTCGGAGGCGCGCAGTCACAGGCGAACTGTCACCCCGTGAAGGACCACCGAGGGAGCTAAGGCGACCGAGTTGCCGTCCTGAACGGTGTGACGTTCGCCTGTGCCTACTCAGCGCCGTTTGAGTTATGTACCGATAGGCACAGAATCGTAAATTTTGTTGTGGGGACTGCTCTGCTTCCGGGTTTTTCCGGGTTGCGACTGGTTACGCCCACCGTGGGACTCGCCGTACATATGCACGCAATTTCGAAGTTTTTGTGTTGTTCTGTGGCACAGTAAGAGAAAAGACAACTCTCTATCGTTGTAGCAATTATCATTATGAAATGTAGTGGAACAATACAACATAATACAAGGTATACACAGTTTACTTTTTTTTTTGTGTCCTTTATGTCCACAAATAATGGTTATATTTCACAGCTGCCACTGTCTGTGAGACTTTGCCATTGCGCGCGTGTGTGTGTGTGTGTGTATGTGTGTGTGTGTGCGCAGGTGTTTGTGTGTGTATTTTCCCCATAAGGCCCTGCTCAACTCTGTCTCTGATTGGCTTACCCGGAAATTGTAACCTACGTTAACCAATCATCACTCCTCTCTGCCACTTTTGCAATTGTCCGCTAACGTAGCCTCGTTCCCAGCCTTTACTCATCTCCCGAGGAGAAAAGCCTGTTCACAACCTAATGTAGAGAGTGTTCATATGGGGTGGGACTTCCGTCGCCCGGAAACTATCCTTTTCGACCAATCACAACACTTGACTGTTGACTCATTCACGGAGAACGTAAACAGATCTGTAAAGCGTCAACGTCATTTCCTTGGGGCGGCGGTACTTCCATTTAGACACTCAACCGGCTAGGTCTTTCCCAGTGGGCGGTGTCTTAGCCTGGTTCCAGACCATAGACCCCGCCCACTCTCTGAGTGAACCGCCCCTCTTGGTCTGGTGTTGTAAATGTGAACCTAGGACTTATGCGATACAAAAATATATTGTCCAATGAGAGTCGGAGGTAGGGGTAGGGTCTAACGACGAGCCAATCAGCGAATATCTGCTAAATGAAGCTGTGCGATGACGTCAGATGTAGGCGGATCCGTGGATCTCTTGTGATTGGTTTAGGGAAATTCGAATCCCCTCCCCCTTGTAATTGCCTACACTGGAGCCAACGTCAGCCTGAAGCTCCACGCAGCTTCAGGCTGATAATCAGACTACATTAGTCTAGGATAGCTCAGGGTGGGAAAACAATTGTTTCCCAGCTCTCGATGTGTCTGGTTTTCAAGACACTGAAAGGAGCAGTGTACTTGTGGAACGAGTTCTCCAGTGTAGGGGAAGCTCTTAGGTACACACTTGAAATTGGGGGGGGGCAAGGTCAGAGGTCAAATGCCTATGCTCCTGTGACCTTACAAACAGCTCTGCTCTGTCTCTTGTGAGTAGCCTGAGGCTACGAGCTCAATCGATGGTCTTGAAAGGCGGATCCAAACACAGCCGCCCGGATTTGTGCGTGGCTTCCTATTGCTTCACCAATCTATGTCCCCGCCTCCCCTCCCCTCCCCCCCCCGGCCTGTGCACGGAGCACGCTGACGTCAACAAATTTAGAGCGACGCCCCTCTGCACTCTGATTGGTTAGGAGATAACAAGGCTCAAGACCATCGTTCCTGCATGGCTCCCCCAGGCTTTTTTTCTTTTGTAACAAAAAAAAAAGCATGGGTTTCCGAGGCTACTTGTGAGTGGCATTTTTCCATGTGTCATAACCTGCCCCCCCCCCCCCCCTCACCTCCTTTCAATGTCATTATCATGAACCGTTTTAAAACTGCATATTTTGTACATTTTCCTTTTGCATTGTTGTTTGCTGCATCGTTTTTTTGACTGTTGAATGTTTACTTCGTGTTTGCTGCACTGTTGTTCGTCCAGTTGTTTTGAGTGTTGAATGTTTAATGGACCACAATGGAAACAAGCCCTCGGCTTTGTTGTGTCTCATCCATGTGCTGCTTTTTTTTTACTCGTTCTACTGATGTACTTAAATCTATAAATTAATCAATAATCAATCAATCAATCGGGTGTTCCATTAATTAAACCGATAGAATGTAATCAATGTACTGGAAGGGGATGACAACTACATTCCACCATCTATGGGAGCAGCATTAAAGGAGTAGTTCACCCCACAAAATACTTTTTTTTCATCAATTACACACCCCATGAAGCCTTGAATTCATGGAGATGGTTTTGCTGTTGTCGCATTCCTGAGTCAATAATTTGATGACCAGCGGAGTGTCTGGTAGGAGACACAAGGAGACTCAGCTGTTCATCAAATTATTAGCTTAGGAATGCGACAAAAAACTAAAATCTCCATGAATTCAAGACTCCATAGGGTAGGAGTAATCGATAGGAAAGAAAAGTAATTTTGGGGGTGAACTATCCCTTTAATAATGTGATATAATGATGTGAGGAGATGCGGGGGAAACAAAAGCTCACGACACTGAAACATCACATGGAAACAAGGCGTCCAAACACAGTGGTTAGAATCAATGTAGCTATTAACCCATTAAGACCGGGAAAGCGTCTGTGTGTCATTTATAGATTTCTTTGGCTTTTCAAAAATAGCAGATCTACAAGCTCATAGCGCGGCACAGAGTGCCGCGCTATGAGCTTGTAGATCTGCTATTTTCGAAAAATCGTGAAGATGTGTCTATTTTTAAAGTGAACATTTGTAACTCAAATCTTTGCTTCTGAATCCTAACAGTTTTTTTTCCGCTATAATATCAGTGGTTCTCAATGATATGATGTATATTTGTCCGTGAATCTCAAAAAATGTTGTTCTTGTTCCAGGGACCCCCAGAAGCAAAGTATATATATATATATATATATATATATAATAGAAAACGTGAAAATGTGTGCAAATCTTTAAATATATACATATATTTAAAGATTTGCACACATTTTCACGTTTTAATTTTTTTTCTAAAATAGCAGATCTACAAGCGTGCGTGGTGCGGCACTCGGTGCTGCGATATGAGCTTGTAGATCTGCTATTTTTGAATAGCCCAAAGAAATCTAAAAATGACACGCAGCTGCGTTCCCGGTCTTAAAGGGTTAAGGAAAGGTGGTCTAAACACAAAGCTCCCCAGACCACACCTTATTGTGTGGCGGCTCTACCTCCCACAGCCTCTACCACCACGGCTCTACCTCCCACAGCCTCTACCACCACGGCTCTACCTCCCACAGCCTCTACCACCACGGCTCTACCTCCCACAGCCTCTACCACCACTGCTCTACCTCTCACACAGCCTCTACCACCACGGCTCTACCTCCCACACAGCCTCTACCACCACGGCTCTACCTCCCACAGCCTCTACCACCACGGCTCTACCTCCCACAGCCTCTACCACCACGGCTCTACCTCCCACAGCCTCTACCACCACGGCTCTACCTCCCACACAGCCTCTACCTCCCACAGCCTCTACCACCACGGCTCTACCTCCCACAGCCTCTACCACCACGGCTCTACCTCCCACAGCCTCTACCACCACGGCTCTACCTCCCACACAGCCTCTACCACCGCGGCTCTACCTCTCACAGCCTCTACCACCACGGCTCTACCTCCCACACAGCCTCTACCACCGCGGCTCTACCTCTCACAGCCTCTACCACCACGGCTCTACCTCCCACAGCCTCTACCACCACGGCTCTACCTCCCACACAGCCTCTACCACCACGGCTCTACCTCCCACACAGCCTCTACCACCGCGGCTCTACCTCCCACACAGCCTCTACCACCACGGCTCTACCTCCCACACAGCCTCTACCACCACGGCTCTACCTCCCACACAGCCTCAACACCGCGGCTCTACCTCCCACAGCCTCTACCACCACGGCTCTACCTCCCACAGCCTCTACCACCACGGCTCTACCTCCCACAGCCTCTACCACCACGGCTCTACCTCCCACAGCCTCTACCACCACGGCTCTACCTCCCACAGCCTCTACCACCACGGCTCTATCTCACACACAGCCTCTACCACCACGGCTCTACCTCCCACACAGCCTCTACCACCACGGCTCTACCTCCCACACAGCCTCTACCACCACGGCTCTACCTCCCACAGCCTCTACCACCACGGCTCTACCTCCCACAGCCTCTACCACCACGGCTCTACCTCCCACAGCCTCTACCACCACGGCTCTACCTCCCACACAGCCTCTACCACCACGGCTATACCTCCCACACAGCCTCTACCACCACGGCTCTACCTCCCACAGCCACTACCACCACGGCTCTACCTCCCACAGCCTCTACCACCACGGCTCTACCTCCCACAGCCTCTACCACCACGGCTCTACCTCCCACACAGCCTCTACCACCACTGCTCTACCTCTCACAGCCTCTACCACCACGGCTCTACCTCCCACACAGCCTCTACCACCACGGCTCTACCTCCCACAGCCTCTACCACCACGGCTCTACCTCCCACAGCCTCTACCACCACGGCTCTACCTCCCACACAGCCTCTACCACCACGGCTCTACCTCCCACAGCCTCTACCACCACGGCTCTACCTCCCACAGCCTCTACCACCACGGCTCTACCTCCCACACAGCCTCTACCACCACGGCTCTACCTCCCACAGCCTCTACCACCACGGCTCCACCTCCCACAGCCTCTACCACCACGGCTCTACCTCTCACAGCCTCTACCACCACGGCTCTACCTCCAACACAGCCTCTACCACCACGGCTCTACCTCCCACAGCCTCTACCACCACGGCTCTACCTCCCACACAGCCTCTACCACCACGGCTCTACCTCCCACACAGCCTCTACCACCACGGCTCTACCTCCCACAGCCTCTACCACCACGGCTCTACCTCCCACACAGCCTCTACCACCACGGCTCTACCTCCCACACAGCCTCTACCACCACGGCTCTACCTCCCACAGCCTCTACCACCACGGCTCTACCTCTCACAGCCTCTACCACCACGGGTCTACCTCCCACACAGCCTCTACCACCACGGCTCTACCTCTCACAGCCTCTACCACCACGGCTCTACCTCCCACACAGCCTCTACCACCACGGCTCTACCTCCCACAGCCTCTACCACCACGGCTCTACCTCCCACACAGCCTCTACCACCACGGCTCTACCTCCCACAGCCTCTACCACCACGGCTCTACCTCACACAGCCTCTACCACCACGGCTCTACCTCCCACACAGCCTCTACCACCACGGCTCTACCTCCCACAGCCTCTACCTCCCACAGCCTCTACCACCACGGCTCTACCTCCCACAGCCTCTACCTCCCACAGCCTCTACCACCACGGCTCTACCTCCCACAGCCTCTACCTCCCACAGCCTCTACCACCACGGCTCTACCTCCCACAGCCTCTACCACCACGGCTCTACCTCCCACAGCCTCTACCACCACGGCTCTACCTCCCACACAGCCTCTACCACCACGGCTCTACCTCCCACAGCCTCTACCACCACGGCTCTACCTCCCACAGCCTCTACCACCGCGGCTCTACCTCCCACAGCCACTACCACCACGGCTCTACCTCCCACAGCCTCTACCACCACGGCTCTACCTCCCACAGCCTCTACCACCACGGCTCTACCTCCCACAGCCTCTACCACCACGGCTCTACCTCCCACAGCCACTACCACCACGGCTCTACCTCCCACAGCCTCTACCACCACGGCTCTACCTCTCACAGCCTCTACCACCACGGCTCTACCTCCCACACAGCCTCTACCACCACGGCTCTACCTCCCACAGCCTCTACCACCACGGCTCTACCTCCCACAGCCTCTACCACCACGGCTCTACCTCTCACAGCCTCTACCACCACGGCTCTACCTCCCACAGCCTCTACCACCACGGCTCTACCTCCCACACAGCCTCTACCACCACGGCTCTACCTCCCACACAGCCTCTATCACCACGGCTCTACCTCCCACAGCCTCTACCACCACGGCTCTACCTCCCACACAGCCTCTACCACCACGGCTCTACCTCCCACAGCCTCTACCACCACGGCTCTACCTCCCACACAGCCTCTACCACCACGGCTCTACCTCCCACAGCCTCTACCACCACGGCTCTACCTCCCACAGCCTCTACCACCACGGCTCTACCTCCCACACAGCCTCTACCACCACGGCTCTACCTCCCACAGCCTCTACCACCACGGCTCTACCTCCCACAGCCTCTACCACTACGGCTCTACCTCCCACAGCCTCTACCACCACGGCTCTACCTCCAACACAGCCTCTACCACCACGGCTCTACCTCTCACAGCCTCTACCACCACGGGTCTACCTCTCACAGCCTCTACCACCGCGGCTCTACCTCTCACAGCCTCTACCACCACGGCTCTACCTCTCACAGCCTCTACCACCACGGCTCTACCTCCCATACAGCCTCTACCACCACGGCTCTACCTCTCACAGCCTCTACCACCACGGCTCTACCTCCCACACAGCCTCTACCACCACGGCTCTACCTCCCACAGCCTCTACCACCACGGCTCTACCTCCCACAGCCTCTACCACCACGGCTCTACCTCCCACACAGCCTCTACCACCACGGCTCTACCTCCCACAGCCTCTACCACCACGGCTCTACCTCTCACAGCCTCTACCACCACGGCTCTACCTCCCACAGCCTCTACCACCACGGCTCTACCTCCCACACAGCCTCTACCACCACGGCTCTACCTCCCACAGCCTCTACCACCACGGCTCTACCTCCCACAGCCTCTACCACCACGGCTCTACCTCACACAGCCTCTACCACCACGGCTCTACCTCACACAGCCTCTACCACCACGGCTCTACCTCACACAGCCTCTACCACCACGGCTCTACCTCCCACAGCCTCTACCACCACGGCTCTACCTCCCACAGCCTCTACCACCACGGCTCTACCTCCCACACAGCCTCTACCACCACGGCTCTACCTCACACAGCCTCTACCACCACGGCTCTACCTCACACAGCCTCTACCACCACGGCTCTACCTCCCACAGCCTCTACCACCACGGCTCTACCTCACACAGCCTCTACCACCACGGCTCTACCTCCCACACAGCCTCTACCACCACGGCTCTACCTCCCACAGCCTCTACCACCACGGCTCTACCTCCCACAGCCTCTACCACCACGGCTCTACCTCCCACACAGCCTCTACCACCACGGCTCTACCTCCCACAGCCTCTACCACCACGGCTCTACCTCCCACAGCCTCTACCACTACGGCTCTACCTCCCACAGCCTCTACCACCACGGCTCTACCTCCAACACAGCCTCTACCACCACGGCTCTACCTCTCACAGCCTCTACCACCACGGGTCTACCTCTCACAGCCTCTACCACCGCGGCTCTACCTCTCACAGCCTCTACCACCACGGCTCTACCTCTCACAGCCTCTACCACCACGGCTCTACCTCCCATACAGCCTCTACCACCACGGCTCTACCTCTCACAGCCTCTACCACCACGGCTCTACCTCCCACACAGCCTCTACCACCACGGCTCTACCTCCCACAGCCTCTACCACCACGGCTCTACCTCCCACAGCCTCTACCACCACGGCTCTACCTCCCACACAGCCTCTACCACCACGGCTCTACCTCCCACAGCCTCTACCACCACGGCTCTACCTCTCACAGCCTCTACCACCACGGCTCTACCTCCCACAGCCTCTACCACCACGGCTCTACCTCCCACAGCCTCTACCACCACGGCTCTACCTCCCACACAGCCTCTACCACCACGGCTCTACCTCCCACAGCCTCTACCACCACGGCTCTACCTCCCACAGCCTCTACCACCACGGCTCTACCTCTCACACAGCCTCTACCACCACGGCTCTACCTCCCACAGCCTCTACCACCACGGCTCTACCTCTCACACAGCCTCTACCACCACGGCTCTACCTCCCACAGCCTCTACCACCACGGCTCTACCTCACACAGCCTCTACCACCACGGCTCTACCTCACACAGCCTCTACCACCACGGCTCTACCTCACACAGCCTCTACCACCACGGCTCTACCTCCCACACAGCCTCTACCACCACGGCTCTACCTCTCACACAGCCTCTACCACCACGGCTCTACCTCCCACAGCCTCTACCACCACGGCTCTACCTCACACAGCCTCTACCACCACGGCTCTACCTCCCACAGCCTCTACCACCACGGCTCTACCTCACACAGCCTCTACCACCACGGGAAAATAACTTGAATTAAACGTAATTGAAATAAAAATGAGCATTCAGGATTGTACACTGTGGGGTCCCAGAGAAAGAACAACTTGTATCAAATGGGGGTCCATGATGAGACCGTCGTGTCTGTTTGGAGGTAATCGTCCAAAATGGACCTCTAAATGCAATATCAGTCCAACTTGTTATAGAAGGTTTTAAAAAAGTGCTGCTATTCAAGAATAGCAGATCTACAAGCTTGAAGATGGGCTATTTTCACTATTGGTCATAGGGATTACTTACATACAGGGACATACTGGTCCATTCAGATGGACCCTTACTGGTCCGTAACTCTGTTCGGGTAGTTCTATATTGAGAACTACCCGCTATCACAATACTTGAAGGCCAGACTGGAGCCGAATGGAACTCCATATTTGGGCCAGACTTAAGTCATATTATGTAATGTTGATGACATCATTGTGAAACGACATATTTGGGCATATTTGTGTACGGAGACGTATAGACCGACACACTTTTTACCACATAATATGATTTACACTTTCTGAAAGTGACTTTCACAAATACTTAACTAGAAAATGCGCAGGTCACCGCCAGGCCAGGTTGCCTACCCAGGGCCCCTAACTTTGGAAGGCAGCAAGGAAGCCATAGCCAATCAGAATGAAATCTGAAAAATCGGAATCATACATCTTGATCATGTGACTCCATAACACAACTGCACAACACCAACATAAACATGACTACACACCAACACACCAACACAATTACACAACACACTTGCACTAGTTCAACCTTAATTCTATAAGGGCAGTCAATGGGGAGCCGTGATTGCAGCTGAAACCTTGCCCAAAGTTGCAGTCATATCATAGAAACAGTGTCCATAGATGGCTGACCTCATAGGCTGCTCACATGAAGTCTGAAATCCATATCAACGCAGCACGCTTGGTCTTCAACCAGCCAAAATGTTCACATGTCTCCCCCCCTTCTCCGCTCCCTCCACTGGCTCCAAGTTACTGCCCCCCCGCACAGAGTACAAAACACTGTTGTCGGCCTACAAAGCAACCAAAGGTACGGCACCCCCATATCTTCAAAGCCTGATCCAACCCTACAACCCCTCCAGCTGTCAGAACCTTGCCGACATCTCATCCCACACACAAGTTGCCACGTCACTCTCACTATAAATGCACTAAACTAAAATCCAAATATTCTCACTATAAATGCACTAAACTAAAATCCAAATATTCTCACTATAAATGCACTAAACTAAAATCCAAATATTCTCACTATAAATGCACTAAACTAAAATCTAATAATCAAGGTAAATGACAGACTTTCATCCAAAATACATACATGTATTACAATAGTAATCACTTATTTTGAATGCTTCAATTGATAGTGCAGTGCTGTACTCTAAATGTACTATTTATATTATTATTTTAATAACTTGTGGCTGCACTTTAGAATTATTAAGGGAATTGCTATTTATTCCTAGACTTTTGTTACGCATTGGTATCGTTGTGGGAAGGAGAAAATGCTATCGGGACATCTCTTGATTCCAGAGGTGAGGTTTTTCACCAGGAAGTTGTCTCGTGTCTCTTCCAAACTAGCCCCTGCTTTTCACCGCCATCATAATCTGAGTTCCCAGAAGTTTTCGCCAGCTCGGCGAGGAACTTCTGGGCCAGAGCCCTGGTATTTGTGGGCGGGATGTAACTTACGCTCAGAATCTGAGCGGACACGCCTCTTACCGGTCTGAGAGCTGTGCAACTCGTCTAAAAAGTCAGACGAGAGGCAAACAGCAGTACACAACAATGGCGGCCGCAATTTCTCAAGGGGAAATTGCTTCCCGTCGATCCTATTTAGATGCAACACCCAGTGCATGTGGATCCCGCCCCCTTTTCTTCATTGGCTGTTGATTTGAATCACAACGCAGTGGCCGCGCCCCTGCTGTCCAAGCTCCGACGCAATGCCTCCCAAACTACCGCCATCGCTGCTGACAGAATGACCTTGAAGCGGAAAGTCTGACCAACTTCTAATCAATCACTTAAGCCCTATTTAATAGTGAAAAGAGCCAATCACACCACGTCACGTCACATCGTGACATGTTGTGAGCTTGTAGAGCAGCTTTAGAACTATAAAAAAAATGTTTGATTTCTTCCTGGAAATTGTATGAACATCCTTTGAAAAAATAATAACAAAAAAAATTGTAGTAAATATAAAAAAGGGGGAAAAAAATGAGAAAGTGTCCCGAGTTCATATGAATGGCCTGTAAGTCTCTCTGTTTCACCCCGGCTGGTGTCAGAAGCAATTAGGCTCTATTCAAGCGGATGGGTTTTTGCCGAACTTAACACTTGATTTTATTACCTTAAAGTTGTACAATGCAAATTCACAACTAACGATTTTTAGCAACCTCTGCTGGTCACTACCGTCACTGCATACAATTTCCGTAATCCTCGATTACCCAGAATTCCATTCGTTTTCACCGGAAGCCGGAAGCGTTTCAAAAAGCGATCTTTTAATTGTTTTATACTATCTACGGATCGTTTCTCTTAGCCAGTGGAGCGTTAGTTACCATGAGCTGTGCTTTCTTTTTCTGTTCTTTTTCGATCTTCTAATCCTACATTCTCTTAAAATCAGCGTGAGGTTCCTTTTTGTTATTAGCGCGGTAGTTCCTGGCCAAACAGGAAACCGTTGCGGTAGTTCCTGGCCAAACAGGAAACCAGTGCATTTCCACCTCCGTTTTCCGGCCAGATGACGTCATTTCCCCGGGAAAGTCCCCCCAGTCCACGTTCAATATAAAATATATAAATAAAAGGCTTCCGGGGGTGAAATTCATGGAGTGGGTGTAGTGAAACTTTTGCCACTCACAAAAGATATACAATTTAACTTTAGTTTTGTTGAAAACGTTACCTAGTATGCCTTTAATAAACAGTCATAAATACTATATGCTAGTTTAAAGTCTTCTTTCAATCACCATGACATGCATTTTGGTAAATTATGGTCCCATGTATTTTAAAATTGAAGATAAAGTAGGGTATGCTGTAGGACGGGCGTGGCTACCTTGTGATGATTTTGATTGACAAGCTACACAACCAATAGCATTCATTCCCACCCCCCCGCTCTGGTCCTAACCAATAGCATTGATTTCAGAGTAAATATTTCTGACCGGATATAGAAAGATGGCGTATTTGAAATCGTTTAAAAAATAGGCTTCAATTACGGTCTGTAGAAACCAGGGGGCGTGACGATGTCCATTTTCTTTTACGGTCTTAATGGTCCCGACACATTCTTTAGGGAAACAGCGTTTCTGTAAAGGGAAATCCTCCGTCCTGGGGCTCCTCCCTTTCTTTGGTGTTTGGCCCCGGTGTGTGTGGTTCTATGCCTAAACCCTAACCCTAACCTCACAGAAACTCTGCTTGAACCGGACCTCAAGAACCACGCCCACCTGGGCGAAACACCGGGGAAAAAGAGAGAGTCCACCGCCTTGGGTTCCTGGACATTCTATCAACACGGCGGCAGCGCCTGTGAGATCACCTCCTTGGCGCTCTTGCTGAGCTTCTCCGGGAACTCCACCTCGTACTCCACCACCAGGTCCCCTCTCCGGCTGGGCGCCTTGGACAGCGGCAGCCCCTCCCCCGTGATGCGCCGCTTCATGCCCGGCCACACGATGTCGCTGGTGGTCACCGGGATGGTGCGGCCGTCCAGCGTGGGCGCGTTGACCGTGCAGCCCACGCACAGCGCCTCCCGCAGCGACACCCGGGCCGGGAAGATGATGTCCGAGCCGTCGCGCCGGAACACCGGGTGCGGCTTGTCCTTGACCACGAACACCACGTCGGCCGCGATGCTGTTGGGCGACTCGTCGCCTTCCTTCTCGAAGGTGATCTTGGTGCCCTCCTTCCAGCCCCGCTTGATCTGCACCTCCAGGATCTTCTCCTCGGTCCGCGACGACTTGTCCGGGTTCAGGCGCCGGTGGGAGATCTTCATCTTCTTGGTGCAGCCCGAGAAGATCTCCTCCAGGGTGACGCTCAGCTCGTGCACCACGGGGGGGTCCTTGTGCTTCGTGGCGCAACCGGGACCTCCCATCCCTCCCACCATTCCGCCGGGGCTGAACGACGTGCGAAAACCCCCGGGGGCCCCGCCGCCCCCCATCATGCCCCCTAGGTTGGGACTGCCCCCGGCCCCGACGCGCACGAACTGCGGGAAGGTGTCGAAGGGGTTGTGGCCGCCGAAGAACTCCTCGAACAAGGCGTGGGGGTCGACCTGGAAGCTGTAGCCGCCCGGACCGCCTCCCCCACCGCAGCCGGCGTCCGCCTTCAGGCCCTCCTTGCCGAAGCGGTCGTAGATGTCCTTCTTCTTGGGGTCTCCCAGGACGTCGTAGGCCTCCGCGATCATCTTGAACTTCTCCTCGGCGCCCGGCGCCTTGTTCTTGTCGGGGTGGTACTTCAGGGCCTGTTTGCGATACGCCTTCTTGACTTCGTCCAACGATGTCCCTTTCTTGAGGCCCAGGATGTCGTAGTAGTCTTTTTCCATGTTGAACTGTGTTCTCTTTGTATTAAGGCAGTTAAAGTCGAGTATGAAATCTCGGTTCTGTTTGATTAAATATTGAAAGCAGGTACGGCTGTGGCCACCTCTTCAAGAAGTGCGTCCTTAGTACTACAGATTGTACACGACAGTCACCAAAGTGGACGTATTGTCTCTGCGTCTCTTGTCTGTCTCTACGTTGCTCTGTCTCGATAGACCTCTGGCTAAAATACAAGCACCTCCTTGTTCAGAATGGACGTCTGAGAGCAGAATCCACACCTCATATAGTCTGAGGGACGTCTGGTCTCTGACGTCACACGCACAACACGTGCCTAACGACACCGTTTTGCGCAGGACGACAGGCACCCATCCAGTTCATCAGGACAGGCACCCATGCAGTTCGTCAGGTCAGGCGCCTTTGTTCGTCCTCTTTGTACGCTTGGAGCCCGAATCCGTTCTAATTAGGGTGCAACAGTTAATCTAACTTAGATGTAATTGATTATTATTTGTTTTGATGATCGATTATTCAAATAATCGATTAGGCGATTAATCTACAAGATCTACAAGCTCACAACGTGTTGCATTGTGTGACAAAGTATAAAATAATCTTAAGTGGTTGATCCATTGTGACCCGATTATTCACTGATAAAATAATTGATAGTTGCAGTCTGCAGACCTTCTAATTCTATCGTTAAGTACATCACTGTTTTTGGACAATCACACCTGTGATGACGCAAAGTGCGCAAAGTGATGCTTTTGACATCACCGCGTGGACATGCAACCATTTTGCAAATATACACAAAAGCTCACAACGTGTCGCAACTCGATGCACTGTGATCAGGTATTTCTTGGCATAAAGCAATCGCCTATATATTTAAGTAGTTAAAAGTAATGATCAATAAAATCCTGAAATCAATTCTACAATGAATAGGTAACCAATGAAGGAAGGCTAAAATTGGTGAAATTTGCATTCTCAACTAACTGGAGAGGAGATTTTTTTCTTTGTAAGGCCAGAGGATATGGAGTTACATCTAGATCAGTGGTCCTCAAACTTTTTCATGTCAAGGACCCCCAAATTGACACTTATTAGCCCGCGGACCCCCATTTGAAAAGATATGCCAGGGACCCCCCATAGAAGATTTTTACGGCTCTAGCAGTGATTCTCAACCATTTTAATTTCAAGGACCCCCAGTTTGACATGCATTAGGCTACGGACCCCCATTTAATGGCATTTCTATCTCTGGGACCACAATGTGTATAGTAAAATCAATGTTAATCTAATGCATTTGTACACCACTCTCAGAGTTACAGACCCATAAGGGTCCATTTGGTTCCTAACTATCTCCAGCTGGGGACCCCCTGGAACTCCCTCAAGGACCCCTGGGGGTCCCCGGACCCCACTCTGAGAACCAATGATCTAGATGGTAAAAAAAGATAAATGTGTGGATCACTTTTTCTAGATCATCAGGAGTTACAAAATTCTTGCTTTTATAGAAGTTCTTTGCTGATAAAAACAGGACTGAACTAAAATGGGTCATGGGTTAAAACTCAGATTAAAAACTCTAAATTCACTCCCCCGCTGTAGGTTTTACATTACCAGCTAAATTTCAAAGTCATCACAGTTGAACTACAAAGGCAAAATGTTGAGAAATTGCACATTGCGGATAAAGCGAAATGTTTTAACTCAAATCTTTGCTTCTGGGGGATTCTACAAATGTCTTCTAAATCCTAACAGTAAATCTTTGAAAAAACTTATGTTGCTATAATATCAGTGGTTCTAAAACGTTTTTCATGTCAAGTTTTTCATGTATTTGTCCGTTTAAAAAGCTCCATATATGGGGATAAAAGGACACAGACAGTCAGATCCAGAGATATCCATATATGGGCATAAAACGGACAAAGACAGTCAGATACAGAGAGCTCCTTATATGGGCATAAAGAAGACAGACAGAAGGACATAATATATGTATATTTGCATATCTATAGGTGTTGACAGATCAGTCCCTTGACTTCCATTATAAAATAAAATAAAATGTGGAGAGAACAAAGCATGGCGGTACTTCAGCAAGACATTCAGCCTTGATCAGTCCAATGGTTAGTGATATTAGACAGACATTTGTAGACGGCTTGCCCCCTACACTGTAAAAACACCAGTCAGTTATTGCCATAAAAGGCTGTACAGTTTATGCAGGCAGCAGCTCAAGCACAACGGAGAGAGAGAAAATAGTTGGTGATGCTGTCGCAAATTGCTTGTCGCTGCATGTTGCATGCTGCATGCAACATGCATGCATGCTGCATGTTGCATGTTGCATGCTGCATGCTGCATGCATGTTACATGCATCGCAACATGCATGCAACATGTTGCGATGCAACGCGTGTGATCTGCTATTTTCAGAGCGCAACACCCGAGCGCAACCAAATATAAAATGACTTGTCTTTTAGTTCTCGTGGATCTCTTCTCCACTCGTTCCCTCACTAACATTTTAGTCTAGTTTTTATTTGTTGACGAAATTGTCAATATATTTAGTCATAGTTTTAGTCATCGTACCTTATATCTATTTCGTTTTTTATTTTGTTTTCGTCAGTGAAAAAAAGGTAGTCGACGAACATTTTTCGTCATAGTTTTAGTCGAGAAAATCAACACTGCAGTTACGTAAATGTACTTTGTTTACTTTCCGCCGCTGACCGCTAGCTGCCGCAGCAGCTCCAGGTAGAGCTCGACGCGCTTGAGGAGCGCTGTGTTCTTCTCGGCGCGCAGCAGCGTGGAGTAAACGTCCTTATAGGTCTTCAGCAGGTCCTTGTCCTTACCGCTGGGTTTGCACTTCACGGCGGCCGTCGTCAGCTTGACCAGCTGCAGCAGCAGGGAGGAGAAACTCGGCTCAAACAACGCCGTCAACTTCATCGCCTCCTGGAGGTCGAGTCCTGTAGAGACGACGGACCCTTCTTCGGCCGCCACCGTCGGCCTGGCCGGGTCGGACATCTTCAGCAGTACTTCACGGATGAGCTGGAAGGCGTGGTGGGTCTGCGTCATGATCTCCAGGGCGCCCGTCAGCATCTTCAGCTTGGCCCCGCCGCTGCTGCTCTGGCCGACCGCGGTGAACTCGGCGAGGGCAGCCCTCTCCAGCAGGGCGCGGAGCAGCTCGCAGGGCGCGTCCTTCAGGACGAGGAACAAGCACGCGGCCTTGCCGTAGTGCAGCTCCGCCAGGCTCCGGTGTTGCTTCCTCGTGCGCTCGCCACCCACCTGGTTGCGGAAGCAGCCGTGGTACATGGAGGCCAGCCGCTGGTGGATGGCGGCCGCTCTGTACCGGTGGAGCGGCTGGCGAGACGACTCCGTCTGCGGGTCGCAGCACTTCAGCGACTTCATCATGGCCTCCGTCACCTCCCGCTCCACCTGCTCCGGGGCCTTGCGGGACAGCGGTGCGTGGTCCTGGAGCAGCGTGGCCAGGTTGAAGTAGGTGGTACACAGCTCCCAGTTGACGCCGTCCCACACGGCCGGGTGGCTGCCCCTGCTGGCTAACGACTGCGTAGCGCACACGTAGTAGTTTATGGCCTTGTTGTAGTAAAGAGCCTCTTCGGGAGAGAACTCCCCTCCGGCGCCCTGGACGGCGGAGACGGCGCGATGGGCGTGGGCGCAGACCCTCATCAGCCTACCCGTGTTACACAGCAGCAAGGCCATGTTGGCGCCGTCGCGGATCGTCTCAAAGTCCTTCAGGCCCGCCTCAAAGCAGGCGAAGCTCTTCCTCCACAGTTCCTGCTCTTCTGCCGACACCGCCGCGGTTTTCACCTCCTTCTCGGCGGCCGGCATGGCCGCTGCCCGGTTCATGTAGTAGACGCCCATCTCGTTGCGGATGTTGCCCAGCCGCCTCAGCGCCTGCGCCAGCTCTTCCTCTCCGTGGCCCAGCTTCGACACTTCGGAGTTGAGCGCGACGTCGTAGGCAGCCTCGTAGCACTTGCTGCTGACAAACAGCTGGTGCTCCGGGTCCGTCGTCGCGGCCAAGTCCGTGGCCGCGGCGAAGGCCTGGCAGCCGCTCTCCCGGTGCAGGCTGTGCAGGATCTCCTGGTCTTCTCTTGTGTGGTAGCTGTACTCCTCCAGGTAGGCGGCCCTGTTCCTGGCGTTCTGGGCCAGCATCAGCTGGATGTCTCCACACAGCGACAGGCACCGGTAGTGGAACAGCAGCACCTGCGGATGCACGGCGTTGCTCACAGAGCAGAAGTCGTAGCACTGCAGGGCCAGTTTGATGTAGCGCAGAGCACGTCCGTATTTACGCAGGTCGGTGGCCGCGTCGGACAGGACGTAGTACGCCCTAGAGGCCTTCAGGAAGAGCTTTAGCTTCATGCTGTGCTGCCAGGAGCCGGGGATCATCCCGGAGCACGTCGGAGGCTTTTGGTCCTCCTTGAAGGACCCCGTTCTGTCCAGGAGACTAAGGCCTTTCTCTGCGCCGCAGGCTCCGCTCGCACTCCTGTCTTTGTACAGGAGAGGTATGGGGGTGTTTGGTTCGGCGGCTGTAAGATCACATTCCTTCTTTCCTTCATCCACCGCTTTCAGTCCTTTCAGGACACATCCCAGCACGTGTCTGCACCTCTCCTCCTTGTCCTGAGACACGGGGAAAGCACAGTTTGGTCTGATCCGATGAGTGGACGTGTATCTCTCTGGAACAGAAAGGTCGCCAACGGAGCGGATCACGGCCACGGCTTTGCTGTCGTCCAGACGGTCGGAGGAGTGCGTGCTGTAGGAGCCATTCTTGCCTAGCGGTTCCTCTTCCTCATCCCACTCCGTGTCACTGTAGCTGCTGTCCTCTGAACCGGCGGCGTCCGGGAGCGACTTGTTTCCGTTCTCCTCCTCCTCTTCAGGCGGCTCGTCGAGCTCGAAGAGCTTCGAAAGCATGTAATGGGCCGACGCGACGATCTCGGCGTGTCTCTCCTCCTGCTCCAACAGCTTGACACAGTTCAGAAGCAGAGTTCTGATCGTCCCGTAGTGCTTCCTGTTCCGTCTCCGGGCTTCTTTCTTTAAGTTGCTGGCCACCTTGTACAGCAGCACTGCCACGGGGAGGCTGAACGGGTTCTGACACCTCTCCTCTTCTTCGGCCTCTTCGCACAGCGTCGTGAGGTCGTAGAGCTTCACGATGTCACTGCCGCTGTCTTTGAAGAGCCAGTAGGTGTGTCCCTCTTTGGTGCAGTTGGACTTGAGGAAGGAGAGGATGTTCCGTGCGATGTCCCTCACCTCCCTGGTGGAGAAGGTGGAGTCCTCCAGGTCGGGGATGTCCTCCGTCTTTATCACCTCGTACCTCTGGACGACGCCGTCGACGTGAAAGCACATGGCGAGCTCCGGCACGTTGCACATCAGGTTGTCCAGCCAGTAGTCGATGCCGGTCAGAATGTTGATGGGCTTGTTGTGGTCCCTGAGCCGCAGGCTGATAGCCGGGTGCTGGCGTCCTCCAAAGATAGGCATGTTAGATCCCACTAGCATGTGGATGTCTTCAAAAGTCCACATGATGTTCCTGGCGAAGTTGTTCCTCAGACCCTGACCGTTTTCTCCCTCGTTGAAGAATCGAGGCGGGGTTTGGTCTTTGGGGAAGAAGTTCGCCACTTGGCCCAAGGTGAATGCGGCGCTGTCCACAGAACAAATGCTTTCCTGTTTGGGAGCTTTAGATTCCTCCAAGTCAGAGTAAGACGCGCTGCTGGCGGTGAAGGTAGCCGGCCAGGATGGACTGAACTCGTCGGCTCCATTCTCCTCTTCCCTTTGATGTGGATCTTTTGCCGAGGGCTCCACGGCCCCAATGCCATTTATACTGTAGTAGAGGAACGTTGACAGGATCGCTTGCTGATAGCAGAGTTCTTTACTCTTCTCTTTTCTCTTCCACTTTTTGTCCGTCAGTCGCTGGTAGAACTCCTTGAGCCACATCCAGTCGCCCATCTGAGAGGAACTCATGAAGAGCTCCTGAATGTTCAACTCGTCCAGAAGCAAGGTCCTTCCCACACAGTGCACGGCCATGCTGACGTGAGACTTGCTGTAGGGGATCTTCAGCAGCTTCTTGACGTTCTCCGAGTCCGCCACCACGTCCACGTCTTCTCCGATGAAGTCGATGAAGTCGTACGCCATCTCGAAACTGGAGAAAGGTTTGCTCTTGCTGCTGCCGCTGTTGCCGGACACATTGGCGCGTCCTCCCCCAAGCTGAGGGTTCTCTCTCAACCAGTTGACAGGGGGCAGCTTCAAGTCGGTCTTCTGCAGCAATACATAGTTTACGAGGGGCGGTGCAGCACAGTATTTGACCACAGCGCGGCTCTTGACTTCGTTGTTTCCCAGGCACATGTCCGACTTGTGTTTCTTGCGTTGTTCTCTTGCAGAGCTGGGGGCATTCACTAGTTGGACATTTGCATCATCTGAAAGGATTCCATCTTCTGTTGTGCTCATCATACTTGAGCGGAATGTTCAGTCCAGCTAATGTTAACGTTAATCTAACAAGGTTTTAGTCAACTAACTGAAAAATACTACTCAAATAAGGGTTGACTGGGTTGTCTGGAACCAAGACCCACCACAGAGGTGTTCGATCAGAACTTGAACCGAAATGTCTAACCCAAGTGGTCTGCGAGGTTGTTCAAGACTTGGTAACAGAAAGGCTGAAATAGTACAAGTGAAAAGGGCCCGGCATTGGGCTATCTGGGCTGCAAGGCCAAATATACTGGTTCGTACTGGAGATGCTGAACTCTTACCTTGATGGCAGTTGGTCTAGGGTCTTGAAGATAAGAGTCTTGGAGCATGGAGATCGTCAGAGATTTGGGGAAACGCTGATTGAATCTGAGGTTTCTCTGATTTTCTCTGAGATTGCAGAGCCTTTTTTGTCTGCTAAAATGCTTGTGTCATTCCGGTGAGGTCAACTATGTATATCCATATTTGGAGTCTCAGCAGGTCGGCCTGCCATGCCCAAATATGGAGTCCCTATTATCAGACTCAGATGTATCAGCCAGGTCCATATATGGAGTTCTAAGTTAGCTGTACCCAAATATGGGCTCCATGATGTCAGCATGGCAACAGTAGTAACCACAACAACCAAGGACAAAAACATTTATAACATCATCAACATTATACAAAATGAGGTATAATAAGTCATGTTCCATATCCCATATCCCCTGACGACAACAGATGCAAAAGTGGACACGCCACTATTGTTTGTTTTGGTAAAGTAAGTAAGTCATATATAGACATCTTTGTCCAGAGGGGCACGCATGGACATCTAGAAATATGTAAGGCCCACCTTATTTATTATGTATTGGCCATATAGTCTTTACATTATGTTTGCATGCGCTCAGGTTTTGATTGATTGATGTACTTTATTTAGTAAGACATGAGAACATCAGTACATGGAAGTACAAACTCACAATACAAGGTCTACTAAAGAGACTCATTAAGCACTGAGCTTGTTTAAGATGAGATCCCCATGCACACAAATCATGATGACATATAAGAGACAGACAGATATACACGCTACTATACAGAATGTCATACTTACAGGTTACTGGTATGAAGAGTAAAAACAAATGTACAAGAGAAGAAAAAGAAATAGGGGGGGGGGGGTAGGGGGGTAGGTTAAGACTTAGACAGGGGCCATTTTCGAATTGCAGCCTCCTGAAGGTGTATCTTTAGGGCAGTTTTGAAAGTGAGTAGGGTTTTACACTCCTTTACTCCTTTTGGTAGGGCATTCCACATTTTTGATGAATAGCATGAGAACGAGTTCATTCCCTTTGTTGAGCCAAATCTGTGTTGAACATGATTTGTGGAGCTGCCTCTGGTGTTATGATCGTGGACTTCATTAACATTTAGGAAGTATTTAGACAAATACAGGGGGATCCCAATGTTGTGGTGTATCTTGAAGACCAGGTCTAAAATGAGTACTTGAAGTTTGCTTAAACATAATTAACATGCCCACATGGTTAACTGCAGGGCTTACAAGCATTGATAGGATACTGTACATTCACATCATGAATTAAAATGATTTGAGAAATCATAGTAAAACAGACAGATGCACGGCAGACAGCCAGACAGACCCACACAGCTATTACTAAATACATTTACTAATCACTAAGGCCTAAGTCACTAAGTCTTTGAAGTTAATGAATTAAGCATTGATACAGTAGGCCTACATTCACGTCGATGAATTTAAATCATTAGAGAAATCCTAGCAAAACATATAGACAACTGCACAGAAGACACACAAAGCTATATAAATGTACCAACCACTAAGGCCATTATGGCTTGCATATTTATTAGTCCTTAATGTTAATTATTAGTTAAAACGATAACAATGCATGCTTCAGCCTGCCTGCTGCCTGCAGTACAGGCACACGTCATCAGTGGTGGAAAGTAACTAAGTACATTTACTCAAGTACTGTACTTAAGTACAATTTTGAGGCATTTGGACTTTACTGGAGTATTTCCAATTGTCAATACTCTTACTTCTACTCCACTACATCTCAGAGGCAACTATTGTACTTTTACTCCACTACAATTATTTGAAAACTTTTAGTTACTAGTTACTTTGCGTGTAGACATTATTATATTATAAAACATAAATTAACCACTTTAGCCCTATTTTATACCTAGGCTATTTGAAAATAGCCGATCTACAAGCTCACAACGCGTCGCATCGCGACACGTTGTGAGCTTGTGGATCTGCTATTTTCTAACATTTTAGTAGTTTTACTTTTGGTACTTTAAGTATATTGTGATGCCAATATTTTTGTACAGGCCTTTTACTTGTAACAGAGGTTTTTTTATGTTGTGGTATTGCAACTTTTACTTGTGGTATTGCACCACTGCACGTCATGCAGCAACACCACCACAGTGCAGCGCTTCTGCACAACCTGACAGCCATGAGCAATAATATCTCTTTATCAATATCTATAAGCTATAATAAAAGCTGAGGCAGAAGGCCCCCCCCCCCGAGAGCCTAGCCCCGCCCACCCTAGAGCCTAGCCCCGCCCACCCTAGAGCCTAGCCCCGCCCACCCTAGAGCCTAGCCCCGCCCACCCTAGAGCCTAGCCCCGCCCACCCTAGAGCCTATAGGGTCTGCCTGACGTTTCTTCCAGTTAAGGGGGAGTTTTTCGTTGCCACTGTCGCAAAATTGCTTGCTCAGGGGTCACTTTAATAAAATTGAATTGAATTGAAATTAATAATTATAACACCGGCACAGCGGCCTGTTAGATCTGTTCAAGAAGATCAGGCTATACTCACCATGTCAGTCATGTATTCCACCAAACAACTAGATTATCATCATCATTTCTAGATGATAACACGGTCAGTGGACAGTATCCTGTTTATCTATTGTCCTGAGTTTATAATTAGTGTTAATTTGGAGATTGAAAGCTCTGGCTAGGCACGCGTTGGTGATGAGATGTCATAGCATACTGTTGTACAGCCTAAAGCTATGCATATTATACTAAATGTTCGCTGAATTTAACCCATTAAAACCGGGAACGCATCTGTGTAACCACTTTAATGGCTATTCAAAAATAGCAGATCTACAAGCTCATAGCGTGGCACAGATCTGCTATTTTTGAAGAATCGTGAAAATGTGTGCAAATCTTTGAATATATATACTTTTTTAAAGCGAACATTTTAAACTCAAATCTTTGCTTCTGGGGGGTCCCTGGAACAACATATTTTGAGATGGGGGTCCGCGGCCAAATACATATAATTTCTGGGGTCCTTGACATTTAAAAAGTTTGAGAACCACTGATATAGAAACAATAGTTTTTCAGACAAATTAAGACATTTGTTGAGACATTTGACCGTTACAAATGTTCGATATTTGCACACATTTTCACAACTTTTCAAAAATAGCAGATCTACAAGCTCATACTCGGTGCCGCGCTTTGAGCTTATATATCTGCCATTTTTGAATAGCCAAAGTATAAGATAATGGTTATAGCTCAAATCTAGAATGACAGAGATGCGTTCCCGGTCTTAATGGAGTTAAACTGATGCAGTAACTTCAGCAACGCCATGATGATGATGATGATGATGATGAGTCATTAATTATGGCAGTTGTTTTCCTACTAAGATCTAAATATGAATCTGGCAGGAGGAGATACTTTAATTCACCTGAAGTGGTAAAGACAGTCTGGTTACGCTTTTTAAACGTTTCAATCTTACTTTTACAGACTTCCAGTGCTCAGTCTCTGTCATGATGCTCTCTCCAGTGTGACTCACTGTGGAGAGCCGGCCCCGCCCCAGTTCAAATGGATCAAACCAGAGCCTTCTATTAGAGAGTTGCGCCAATGAGGGGTCAGAAACAGCGTCGGTCACGTGGTTCATGTAGCTGGAAATAGTGACAAGGAGCCGTCCACTTCAATGCGTTCCATGTACTTCCGGTTTAGGGATTTGTCACTATTCGCCAATGTATGTGTATGTAGAAGACCTGGCCCCAAGAAGGGAACGGAGTTGGCGTAACTCTCTAATAGATGGCACTGGATCAAACCATTGAGCAGGACACATGGGGGTGAGCAGAAACTAACCCTTAAAGGGGATAGTTCACCTCCAAAAGGACTTTTGTGTCTATGGATTAGTCACCTCATGGAGACTTGAATTCATCGATAAGGAATGAGACCAAAACTAAAAAATATCCATGAATTCCATGAGGTGACTAATACATAGGGGGAAAAATGTTTTGAGGGTGAACTATAATATATATATATATATACTACACATCACTATAAGAAAGTGATGTGTTTTTCTTAATCACAAAAACAAATAAGTGGGAGAGCCTGTGCTCTCCATGGCTCCAATGGACACACACACACACACACACACACACACACACACACACACACACACACACACACACACACACACACACACACACACACACACACACACACACACACACACACACACACACACGATGTTGTAGATTATGTGAAGGTAGCAGGCCTTTCTGAAATGAAACATTCAATAGACACTGTGTCACAGTCTTGTTCTTTATTTGTTTAAACAAAAATAGTTTAAAATAGTTCATAATAAAATAATAAATAACTTGTTGTCACAGTGGTTACTTCTCACACCTCGCAGGATGAGAGCGCCCTCTGGTGGTCAGAAGCCAGCGGTGCTCCAGGTCAGCGGTCAGACCCTTCAGGGTCAGTGCTTTGAGCACCGTGGTTCTCAACGTTGGGTTCGGGGACCACCGGGGGGTCCAAATTGAGCCTTTATGCGGGTCTGTAACCTCTGGGGTTTTACAGATGGAACCAAACATGGGTCCATATGGTTCCATTTGTATTAAGACCTGAGGCATATTCTACAAAGGCCTTCTAAATCAGTAGTTCTCACACTTTCAAAAAATTACAAAAATAGCAGATGTACAAGCTTGTACATCTGCTATTTTTGAATAGCCAACGCAAACATCTAAAATGACACAAACGCTTTCCCTGTTTTAACCCACTTAGACCTAACCTGACACCGTCAAATGGAAGAAGCTTGCGACACACATTTGTTTCACAGCCTACTTCCCATCTGAGACTTCGGTCGCAGAATCGATGACAGACAGTTTTTCTTTTTTTCAAGCTACTAGGCAGGTGATTGGATGATCCCGCCCCTAGCAGCCGCTGATTGGTTCGGACACGCAGTGTTCGGCCATCTCTACTCCCTGCGCAATCCCAGACCTCCCTGAAATCAAATGCAAATGAGATTTCCGGAGGGAGGGGGTTTACCAGGCTAACTTAGACCTGAGGCCTTCTAAATCCTAAGCTACGTTTTCAGAACAAAATCCTATACAGAGCAACTTCTAAAATGACAAAAGATGCTTTTCCGTTTATTTCTACTCGGTCTGTGTCTCAGAGGAGGGCTGTGTGGACAGTTCAGAAACCCGCCTACCAGTGACATCATCGGTGGGGAATCCAAGCTAATAGAAACTGCAGGCTTTCTATTCCTGGAGAGTTTCTGAAGTGTCCACAGCCCTCCTTCTGAGACACAGACCATGTAAACACAAATGGTACCATTTGACCATGAACATCAGTGAGGACCAACTATATAAAGATAGGTTGGAAATGGGTGAAGTCGTCCTTTAACTCTCCGAGTTAATTTAAGCCTGAAGGTTTCTTTGGCTATTCAAAAATAGCAGATCTACAAGCTCATAGCGTGGCACAGAGTGCCACGCTATGAGCTTGTAGATCTGCTATTTTTTTGAAAAATCGTGTCCCTGGAACCAAATATTTTTAGATGGGAGGGGGTCCGCGGACAAATACATATTATTTTGGGGGTCCTTGACACAAACAGTTTGAAAACCATTGATAATAATAATGAGCAACGTAAGTAAAAAACAATTATAGGATTTACAAGACATTTGTTTTTCTTTTAGTGAATTTGTTAAAAGATTTGAGTTAAAAACTTTAGCTTTAAAAAAGTATATATATATTCAACCTAAAGATTTGCACAAATTTTTCACAATAAAAAAAATAAATAGCAGATCTACAAGCTCATAGCGCGGCACTCGGTGCCGCACTATGAGCTTGTAGATCTGCTATTTTTGAGAGGTGCAACCGCTCCTATAAGAGGGTTTAGGACCCATCCGTGGTGAAAGTTTTTGCACATATTCCTCCCTGCCTGCCTGCCAGGGAGTGTTGCGCGGGAGGAGTAGGACGAAGGCTCTACGTCCTCTCAGTGGAGGCTCCTCACTGGGAGTTGAGATACAAGACGTGTCCCTTGTATGTATTTAAAATATTGTTTTGATGCTCATATTAACTGTAGGAAGTATTAAGATGTTTTTTTTATTAGGACAATAACAACATTCCATAGGGCTATAGACCACACATGGACAAATGACATCATCAACTTGCAACGAAAATAAATACAATATTTAAGGTGTTTTTAATGTTTAGTTATAAAGAGCAATTATAATGTATTAAGCCAGGGATGCTTTTATCCACTTAAACCCTCTAGACTTAGTCAACATGGACCTGAGTCGTCTCTGTACTTGGATCGCTTTTTTCCCTTTCTCTCTACACCAAATGTCTTTGTCAAAAAATAGCCGATCTACAAGCTCACAGATTGGCTATTTCTGGCGAATAGTTCCCCCAAGAATATGGATGCTTGGGTTTCAAGTATACACTGGGATTTTATCTTTTTTTCACTGGGCGGGCCTTTGTTTTGATTGGAAACTAGATCTCAGGGAGTTGTCCTAACTCTACTGTTTGATTAGAATGGTTCCCACACCGACACCAGTTACGGAAAAGCTGCCGTTATACTGCCTAACATGCTGGTATCGGGTAGAGCAGTGGTTCTCAAACTTGTTCATGTCAAGGACCCCCAAAATGATATGTATTTGGCTACGGACCCCCATCTCAAAATATTTAGTTCCAGGGACCCCCAGAAGCAAAGATTTTCTCCCACTAATGGAACCATTTTGTACACTCTCAGAGTTACAGACCTGTAAGGGTCCATTTGGTTCCATGTGTACACTCTGAGAGTTACAGACCTGTAAGGGTCCATTTGGTTCCATGTGTACACTCTCAGAGTTACAGACCTGGCTGTAAGGGTCCATTTGGATCCCCCTCAAGGAACCCTGAGGGTCCCTGGACCTCACTTTGAGAACCACTGTCCTAGATTTGTTTTAAATCACACACTGGTATCAGATCGGTACTCGGTATCGACCGTTACGTTAAGTTATGGGAATTGGAATCGGGAACGAAAAACTATATCGGTGCATTCATTCTTTAAAGAATCTATAGAGAACGGCCAAAATCAGCAGTAGGGATGTCGCATATTATCGGCCCATATTAGCATAAAAAACGTAATATCCGAAAATATCTGTATCGTTTTTTTATTATTATTATTATTATTATTATTATTATTTTATTTTTTAATAAGTTACAGGAGTTCTTACTGTATGGTGTGTGATATGAAATGTGAGCTTACCATAATCACAGTAATCCTTAATCATATTCCATCATATTCAAGGGCTTTTGCAGAGAAATGAGACTCCAGTCACTTTCAAATTAGAGCACTGCAGAGGGCAGGTGTGTGTGACTGTGTCCAGCTGACGCTCGTTGACGCTCGTTAATGTTATAGGCATCAAAGCAATTATGCTTCTGCTCTGTCAAACAGGCCAACATCTAATCTAAGATTAGTGGGACTCATTCGAATGACCACCAGTGAGTCCCGGGACTGACTTAATTGAAAACATCACTCTATTATATTAGATTTATTCGATATTATGTTGATATTATAGCTATTTTATTTTATTAGATATGTGATGTTGTTACCTGACAATTAGTTGACTTTTGGTGAAAAGGCCCGCATATATCGGTATCGGTTAATGTCTGTATCGGAAATGAGGAGTTGGACAATTTCGGAATATCGGATATTGGTAAAAAAATCACACCCTGTGTGAAGTGTGCGGTGTCTTGCTAGCTAATCACAATACTGAATGGAGTCAACCAATCATGTACAAAAAATAAATACATTTATTGAAACACTCTTTATGATGGAAGAAACCATAACTTAAAAAAAACAAATTAATGTTTTTTTTAAAGTTATGGTTTCTTATATAGGGCTATGCACATGTGTCATGTGACACTGGCCAATCACAGTCCTGAATAGACTGTGATTGGCCAATCACGGTGCAGGGTTAGGCGGGGTACATTTTGGCCAATCACAGCGCAGGATTTGTTGTACAAATATCCAAACCTCACTTATAGGGGCGGTTTCACCGCCCAAAAATAAGTCAATATGGAACATCCCTATTCAGCAGAGGAATGGATTATAGTTTCAATGTTTTCTTCATGTTGACCTGCCTATTGTAGCACTTTGAGATTTTCACAAATGTAAAGTGCATTATAAATAAAATCCATTATTATTATTATTATTATTATTATTATTATTACACAGCGAGTCACAGTTAGTTTTTTTTAGGCACTTCATAAAAATCCCTGTAGAAAAAAAGAAGCAAGGATAGTTGCAATAAATGTCTTTGTCCACTAGAGGGAAGCACTGGTCCATGCGTCTCTGGGCCCGTGTAGCAGTAGTGTCTGGTTCTCTGGACGTCAAACTTTAATGAATATCTGACAGGGAGGAAACATAAGACAAAAGGACGTTACAGCTAAAACCTTTGGACTTATTATGTAATAAAACACGATGCTGCTGCTTTTTATGACATTGTTATAGTTTGTTACTAAGGAACTGGGAAGAATATGGGGACAATTCCCTTTCAGTTTCCTTCTCTCACATTAACACTGCAGTTCAGTTCTGTGTGAGAACTGAAATGTTTTTAATCTGAGCTGAGCTATTGTTAGAAACAAGGAAACACGGCCACATACCAACACATAATACAGAAATGCACACGCACACTGACTTATACAGTACATGCAAATATATGTAAATGTCAATATGTAGATACATTGTTTTTATTTATCTCTCTCTCTTTTATTTATTTATCTCTCCCCTTTTCCCCCTTCTTCCCTTTCTCTTTTAGGGAAAGTAACAAAATGTTGCCAGTGGTGAAAAGTAACTAAGTACCTGTACTCAAGTACTGTACTTAAGGACAACTCGAGTATTTTCAATACTTTTACTTCTACTCCACTACATCTCAGAGGCAAATATTGTACTTTTACTCCACTACAACTATTTGAAAACGTTAGTTCCTAGTTACTTTGTAGATTTTGATTATTATTACAAAACATACAGTAACCACCCTATATCGGCCATTTGAAAATAGCCGATCTACAAGCTCACAATGCGTCACGATGCAACGCATTGTGAGCTTGTAGATCTGCTATTTTCAAAAGATTTTTATTTTTTTTTAAACTTGAAATGGGATGCAAATACTTTTATACTATTTTTCAAGTACATTTTGAATTCCAGACTTTTGCTTGTAACAGAGTATTTCTACATTGCAGTATTGATACTTTTACTTAAGTAAAACATTTGAGTACTTTTTCCACCACTGGTTGCGAAGTTGTTGAAAGTTGAGACTAGTTGCGTTGTGAATCATTGGTGTGTGTGTGTGTGTGTGTGTGTGTGTGTGTGTGTGTGTGTGTGTGTGTGTGTGTGTGTGTGTGTGTGTGTGTGTGTGTGTGTGTGTGTGTGTGTGTGTGTGTGTGTGGGGGGGGGGGGGGGGACTGGGATTTACATGTATTGTAAACAAGGAACTAACTGGAGACTATAAAGACATGATAGATGAGAGAGAGAGAGAGAGAGAGAGAGAGAGTATTCCTGCACTGTCTGCATCATGTGACCTGGGTACATAGGAACACTGTACAATACAAACAGAGCAATACCTTTAAATACATTGAATAACTTGCTGCTATTTGTCCCAAAGGTTTTATACAAAGTGAATGAAAAACATTGAAATACTGGCTGTTATTGCTTTCTAAAGTTTATCCCATAAGATAACCTTTCCTCTGTGGATGTAACAGACAGACAGACAGACAGACAGACAGACAGACAGACAGACAGACAGACAGACAGACAGACAGACAGACAGACAAACAGGGAGTGACTAAAGTCATGTAACTTTATGTAATTAGCCTTTCTTCTAATGTTTGCAGTAGAAGTGCTTTAAATGTGGAACCAATGCATGGTTGAGATATGCCGTACATTCATTACCAAAACACCTTGAAATGCATGTTGGAAATGCTCTGTCAGGCAGAAACCCTGTTTGTCCAAAACTGGAACTTTTCAGAAAATGAAAAGGTTAGAAAAAATCAAAATGTTAGTGATAGAGATGATCTTGTTGATTATAATTTGTCTAGTGCAGACAGAGGTCTGCAACCTGCGGCTCTGGAGCCACATGTGGATCTTTAGCCCTTCATTTGTGGCTCCCGGTAGCTATAGAAAACAATATATGGAAATTAATAATGTTTTTCTTTATTTTTTCCACATTTAAAATTGTATTTATCATCGCTGTAATATGAGATATAGATTATTTCGTGCTCCAATACTGTAAAGATGTGTAGAATAAATAACAAGTTTCAACATTTCTGTCAAATTTGCATCAAAGCCTGCAACACATTTATTGGCGCAGCACCGGCATTTATTTTTTTGTCCAAAATGGCTATTTTGACTTCAAAGGTTGCAGACCCCTGGTCTAGTGTCATAAACCTGCTTAAAATGTCATCTCTGATATAATATGTCAAGCAGTCTCCTATTTTCTCTCTCTCTGTGCAAGGCCTCTGAGCTGGCTCTGTTTGAGATAACACTCTCTCCCTTAGAGTCCCACTAACTTTGTTTTGCTCTGATGGGTTCAGCCTGGTATGTTAACCATAACACTAGGAGGTTAATCTCGGAACTGTTTCCAGAACAATACATCTCGGTGTTCTTCTCTGCGATAGCCATTCTTTCAGTGCCACGGAGTGACCACTGACCAGCGACGCCGGTCAGAGCCGAGGTCAACGTGTTGTTTGAGACATTTGGACGCTGTTTGTCCAAGATAAACTGTCACACCATCATCTTCATCATCTACCATCATCATCCTCATCTGACGACGACTATCATCATTCCTCTCATCCAATCCACGGAGTCCACCGTCGCCCGGAAACTCATCTAAGTCACATCCTATCCTACTATGTCATTGTTTATGTTACCTAACCCATAACGGGCCATGTAAAAGTCATTATGGGTACTATATAGAGGTGATGAGGAAAAACAGCTCCATCAGTTAGAATGGATCCTATGTAGTTATTTAGTCACAAACTCTCAGTGGTGGAAAAAAGTGCTCACATTTTTCCTGAAGTAAAAGTCTCAATACTGCAATGTAGAAGTACTCTGGTATCAACATATACTTAAAGTACCAAAAGTAGAAAGTACTCATTATACAGAATGTCCCATTTCACAAGTTTTCAAATGTATAAAATGTCAAAAAAATCTTTCACGCATTGTGAGCTTGTAGATCTGCTATTTTCAAATGGCTGAAACGTACATAGGGCTGAAGTGATTAATGTATGTTTTGTAATAATAATAGAAATCTACAAAGTAACTAAAGTTTTCAAATAATTGTAGTGGAGTAAAAGTATAATATTTGCCTCTGAGATGTAGTGGAGTAGAAGTGAAAGTATTGGAAATTGGATACCTCAAAATTGTACTATAAGTACAGTACTTAAGTAAATCTACTTAGTTACTTTCCACCACTGCAAGCTCTTAATACTTTTAATTGGTTCAATATTTAGAAAACCCACAGACACACTTAACCACTTTCACCTTCAAAATCTAGCTTCCAAAAAGAGCAAAAAAACGCTAGATCCGCGACACTCTCGTACGACGAAATATTCATGATACTTTATGAAAAATAAAAACATGAAAAGTTGAATATATGGAGATACAAGGTGTCTGTGTCTGACGACATGACTTTAGTCTGCTACGAGCAACTCTATGCCCTAACATGACTCAGCCTTTTATCTCCTCTTTCTCATGTGTGCAAATATAAGCTCCATTCTTTGACAAACAATGACAACAATCTGTCATTTGTAGTTGACATTGTGTGTGTGTGTGTGTGTGTGTGTGTGTGTGTGTGTGTGTGTGTGTGTGTGTGTGTGTGTGTGTGTGTGTGTGTGTGTGTGTGTGTGTGTATGTGTATGTGTGTGTGTGTGTGTTGTGCTTTGTACAGTTTGTACCCTAACCCTATAGTGGTGTTTGAGTGTTTTCATTGTGACCGCGGCTGAAGGCAGTGCAGACCAGACCCTCTTTTGTGTGTGCCCCGTGTGTGCACACGCACACGCACACGCACGCACACACACACACGCACACACACACACACACACACACACACACACGTACCTCACTCAGCAGGACCCAGACATCAGAGTCAGAGTGAACCTTCAGACGTAGAGCTGAGATGGGCCTCAGTACCGTCTCTATCTGGCCCTCACACAGACCGTCCTCAAACTCACCTGAGAGAGAATATAACATACAGACATACACATTATACAGTAGACCACAGACATAATATACACATTAGATACAGTAGACCACAGACATAATATACACATTAGATACAGTAGACCACAGACATAATATACACATTAGATACAGTAGACCACAGACATAATATACACATTAGATACAGTAGACCACAGACATAATATACGCACAAGTAAGACGCGCGAACGCGGGAAGCGAACGCAGCTCGAAAATAACAATAAGAAGAATAGAAAGGAACTGTCCTCAAACTAAGGCGTTTTCAACTTGCTATCCGGCCTGAAATATGCACAAATGACATGGAATTCTTAGATATCCCAATAGATGAACTCGTGTAGATGCTTTTAGATGTGTTATTTTTGACTGTAGCTGCTATATTTCTCTCAGAGGAGTGTAATTAGTCACCCAGGGGCAGGCGGATTTCAGCCACACTGTAGTGCACTCTGAGATCTGTCAGCAGCCAATGAGAGCGTGAGTGACATGGGGGCGCGGCTGCACACAGGGAGTGCACACAATACTGCACACAGACACACACACACACACACACACAACCCGAGCACGGTTTCATAGTAAGCTCCACTTGCGCTCCTTCCGCTGCGTTCGCAATTAGATACAGTAGACCACAGTACTGCCTGTATCTCACCCTCACACAGACCACAGTACTGCCTGTATCTCACCCTCACACAGACCACAGTACTGCCTGTATCTCACCCTCACACAGACCAGATCATCAAACTCTCCTGACAGAAAACATACAGAACAGAGACTGTGGACCAGTGTTCTCAACCTTTTCAGGCCTACAAGCTCACACCTCCTCGCAGCTTGTAGATCGGCTATAAAAAAAATAAAAATGTAAACTTTCTTATATTATTTGACTATTGGCCTGATGTTTGACCAGTTTTTATAGTATAGTTTGTTGATTACTTTTGATGCAGTAATGGTATTTTTTCTCTTTTTTTTTTTTTTTTTAATGTTTTAAAAGGGTCTTAAAAGTCCACTTCACAGTCATCTGGGGACCCCCAAAAAATCATGTGGGGACCCCCCTGGGGGTCCTGACCCACAGTCTGAGAACCACTGCTGTAGACCGACAGACCGACAGACCGACAGACAGACAGACAGACAGACAGACAGACAGACAGACAGACAGACAGGCAGGCAGGCAGGCAGACAGACAGACAGACAGACAGACAGACAGACAGACAGACAGACAGACAGACAGACCCATGCACACAGTAACTTTAAGCACCAGTCTTAACAAAGAGTTAACAGAGTGTTTGTTAACTCTAATTTAAAAATATTCTAATAATATAATATTTAATCCCTATGTACACATGACATGTAAACATGCATGGAGAGAGTCTTAACAAAGCCAACATTCTTTATCTTAAAACCAGTTTGGTGTCCTGGCATCGTTCCACCCTGGCCTTCACACTACTAACAGGGCTTGTATTGTATTGTCTCTGAAAGTCACACGTGGCCTTGAGGTCTGTGAGCTTTATATTCATCATGACTCATTTTATGTGAAAGTAGCTGATTCATTCACACCTGTTCTGCTGCTTCTGACATTTTGCAAGATAAATAAGCAACCAGCTGTGAAAACAAGTCCAAAAGAAGCAACAAGTGGCGGGAAAATAACTCAAATGTTTTACTTAAATGAAAGTATCAACACTGCAATGTAGAAATACTCTGTTACAAGTAAAAGTCCGGAATTCTACATTTACTTCAGTAAAAGTACAAAAGTATTGGTATCAAAATATACTTAAAGTACCAAAAGTAAAAGTACTAAAATGTTTGAATGTTTGAGTTGTACTTTTACTGAAGTAAAAGCTCACAACGCGTCCGCGACGCGTTGTGAGCCCGGTAAAGTAAAACTACCTCAAAATTGTACTTAAGTACAGTACTTGAGTAAATGTACTTAGTTACTTTACACCACTGGAAGCAACTATAGGGCCACAAGAGCACTTAAAAAACCTATTATGCAAAAAAAGATCTAAGAAAATATATTTTTAAAACATTTTAACTAACACAAATGTGGTAAGGGGTCCCTGGCACAACATGGGGGGGTGAGAACCACTGGTTTAAACAACATTAGACAACAAGCCTAAATAAGCAACTACACTTTAGAAACAAGCCCAAAAAAAACCCACAACCACCAATATTTACAATCCACTTTACAGAAAATGAAGCCCAAAGTCGCTGCTACAAGTTGTTCTTCCACAATGAGCCTTGTTCTGTCTGTCTGTCTGTCTCTGCTCTGTCTCTCTGTCTGTGTGTGTGTGTGTGTGTGTGTGTGTGTGTGTGTGTGTGTGTGTGTGTGTGTGTGTGTGTGTGTGTGTGTGTGTGTGTGTGTGTGTGTGTGTGTGTGTGTGTGTGTGCGCGCGTGTGCATGTCACGCTCTCTCTCTTTGTCTCTGTCTGTCTGTCTGTCTGTCTGTCTGTCTGTCTCTCTCTCTCTCTCTGCATCATCATCCATCTCTCTCTCTGCTATAAAACCAGCCTAAGGACTTTGTAATGAGCACCAAAGTGAAGTGTGAGACTGTGTTCTAATAAAGTAATGTGTGAGACTGTGTTCTAATACAGTAATGTGTGTGAGACTGTGTTCTAATAAAGTAATGTGTGAGACTGTGTTCTAATACAGTAATGTGTGTGAGACTGTGTTCTAATACAGTAATGTGTGTGAGACTGTGTTCTAATACAGTAATGTGTGTGAGACTGTGTTCTAATACAGTAATGTGTGTGAGACTGTGTTCTAATACAGTAATGTGTGTGAGACTGTGTTCTAATACAGTAATGTGTGAGAGACAGTGTTCTAATACAGTAATGTGTGAGAGACTGTGCTCTAATACAGTAATGTGTGAGAGACTGTGTTCTAATAAAGTAATGTGTGTGAGACTGTGTTCTAATACAGTAATGTGTGTGAGACTGTGTTCTAATACAGTAATGTGTGTGAGACTGTGTTCTAATACAGTAATGTGTGTGAGACTGTGTTATAATACAGTAATGTGTGTGAGACTGTGTTCTAATACAGTAATGTGTGTGAGACTGTGTTCTAATACAGTAATGTGTGTGAGACTGTGTTCTAATACAGTAATGTGTGTGAGACTGTGTTCTGATACAGTAATGTGTGAGAGACTGTGTTCTAATACAGTAATGTGTGTGAGACTGTGTTCTAATACAGTAATGTGTGTGAGACTGTGTTCTAATACAGTAATGTGTGAGAGACTGTGTTCTAATACAGTAATGTGTGAGACTGTGTTCTAATACAGTAATGTGTGTGAGACTGTGTTCTAATACAGTAATGTGTGAGAGACTGTGTTCTAATACAGTAATGTGTGAGAGACTCTGTTCTAATACAGTAATGTGTGTGAGACTGTGTTCTAATACAGTAATGTGTGAGACTGTGTTCTAATACAGTAATGTGTGAGACTGTGTTCTAATACAGTAATGTGTGAGACTGTGTTCTAATACAGTAATGTGTGAGACTGTGTTATAATACAGTAATGTGTGAGAGACTGTGTTCTAATACAGTAATGTGTGTGAGACTGTGTTCTAATACAGTAATGTGTATTCAAACTATTCCAAAACCCTCCTGGTGAAAGTGCTTTGTGGAGACGACATGTCCTTGGTTGTAATGTTAACAGCGGTTCACAAACAATGGTTCCATATGACCCATTGTTTAGCCATTTTTATGGGTTGAGAGAATAGAAGATTCCATAAAACAGTGAGCACACACACACACACACACACACACACACACACACACACACACACACACACACACACACACACACACACACACACACACACACACACACACACACACACACACACACACACACACACACACACACACACACACACACACACACCGATTAGACTGAGTGACAGTACCGACAATGATGAAGCCGTCCTCGGTTGCTGTGTAGCGTGGATTCGGACCGGCAACCAGCTGCTCTTGATGTCTAATAAATTGCTGTTGAAGAAGAACAGGTTATCATAACAATGTTAAATTAGCAGATCTACAAGCTCAGAAGACATATGTAGAATATATATATTCAAAGATTTGCACACATTTTCACAATTTAAAAGAAATAGCAGATCTACAAGCTCATAGCGCGGAGTGCCGCGCTATGAGCTTGTAGATCTGCTATTTTTGAATAGCCAAAGAAATCTAAAGTGACACAGATGCGTTCCCGGATTGATGAGATCCTATCCTATCCTGATCATAGATATAGAAACCTAGATACCTCATTGGCCTCTGCAGTTCGTTGGAGCGACCCGTCTCCTATGGTGGCCGCCATATTTCCGGGGGGCACGGGCACTGGCCAATCACAGCGCGTTTTTTCCAGGACTTGTCAGAATCTAGTTGTCCCGCCCCCACCTGCCTCCGATTGGCCTACTGAACGCCCCTTCTGTGGCGCACGCGGAAATTTCCAGCTGCCCCCCCCCCCCCCGGAAGCGGAAGCGCGTCCGCCAGAGCCTTCTATTAGAGAGTTGCGCCAATGAGGGGTCAGAAACAGCGTTGGTCACGTGGTTCATGGGGCTGGAAATAGTGACAAGGAGCCGTCCACTTCAATGCATTCCATGTACTTCCGGTTCAGGGATTTGTCACTATTCGCTAATGTATGTGTATGTAGAAGACCTGGCCCGAAGAAGTGAACGGAGTTGGCGTAACTCTCTAATAGATGGCACTGGCGTCCGCCATACAGACGCTTCAGAGCCAGAGGAGGCGTCTACCTTTATATGTCTACGATCCTGACGGTCTCTTTTCCTGCATAAGATATCTCTGCTGTCAGGCAGAAAACAACTACGTCCAACATATGAGTTTGTCTTTTCAGCAGTAAGGAGGTTATTGACCATCAATGTGGAGATTTATTTCCCGTCTGACTTAGTCATTCTAAATCAATGATGGACTAGACTGCCCCAACGCTCCTGATTTCGTGTATAGAGGGGCGGGTGTAAAGAGCCGGCGAGAGACTGCGGCTGATCCCATTGGTTCACCGATCTGTCCGTCAACCCCCGCCCCGTTAACACAACATTACGAGCGACGCCCACTGCACTCTGGTTGGTTGGGAAGTGAAACACTTCCTTATACCGAGTACACCGACGCGCTGGGCCAGGCTTTTATTTTTTAGCAACACTAAACAATAAAAGCCTGGAGATCGAGGCTAATGATGGACCAAACTGAGTTGGAGTTAGGAGGTTTGAACGACACTTTGAGGATCCAATGGAGTTACAGTAGGAGGTTTAGTCAGACTCAGAAGTGCTTTTTAATACTTTTCATTGGTTCAATATTTGTCAAAACCCACGCAGAGACGTGAAGGGTGTTCAATAGCAACGAGGCAAAACACAAACAACGTTGATTCAGACAATATAGAACATCACCAAACCCACTACTGTTTATTTATTTTAATACAAAATGTTAACTTCCTGTTGATTTAGCTATTTTTATGAGGAAGAAAACCTGGACTGGGTCCGGATCTTCAAATAGTAAAATCAACAGGAAATTTACATTTTTATAAAAGATTAAAAAAAAACAGTAGTGGGTTTGGTGATGTTCTATATTGTCTGAATCAGCTTTGTTCGTGTTCGTTTACGTGCTAAAAGAGTGATTTTGAGAGCTGTTTCACTGTACAATGTAGGTCAATGAGGAGCATATTTTGAATTATCAATTTCTAATCAATGGAGCAATTATTTTGTATTTCTTGTCCACCCTTGGAGTTCCAACATGGCAAGGTAACTACACAACCCAAACCTCTACCAACGTGGTCTTGTCCTTTAAGCATTACATTGTGGTCTATGGTGGCAAACTAAATGTTCTCCCTATAATGTAAGTGGTTGTTAACCTTGCCCCCCCCCCCCTCCCCCCTTACTGGTGTATAACAAAAGCTTCTATCAGTAACTCAACAGTTCACAGCTGTGTAGCATGTTTACCTCTTATCTCACATGTAACCATTCTATGACTGACTGGCTTTAATTTACACCCATGATGTGATGGGGAGTGTCAGGTGACACGCACGCACGCACGCACGCACGCACGCACGCACGCACGCACGCACGCACGCACGCACGCACGCACGCACGCACACACACACACACACACACACACACACACACACACACACACACACACACACACACACACACACACACACACACACACACACACACACACACACACACACACACACACACACACACACACACACACACACACACACACACACACACACACACACACAGGAGTGATAGTAGATAGCCTGTTTGTGGTATTTCTTGCTTACCTGTCAGGCAACGACACCTGAAGCTCGCGCACACACACACACACACACACACACACACACACACACAGTAATGAACTCACGTTGCTTGGCAACACCTCCAGTGTTGTGTTGTAGAAACGATCTCCATGAGTCTCGGCGTTCCCACTTCTGAACATGTACCTGGAACACAGAGAGTATAGTTACAACCAGTACTAGACTAGAACAGTCGTCCAATCACTTTACAATTTACTATGTAACGTACCACTTATTGTTTACATTTATGACCATTAAAAGTATTCAAATGCATTTATCAGACGCTCTTCATCCAGAGTGACTTACAGTAAACAAGGTAAACACATACATAGAATACAGAGAGACAGTGTAGTGTCTCAGTAAACTATAGGATCATAGAATACAGAGACAGTGTAGTGTCTCAGTAAACTATAGGATCATAGAATACAGAGACAGTGTAGTGTCTCAGTAAACTATAGGATCATAGAATACATAGAGACATTGTAGTGTCTCAGTAAACTATAGGATCATAGAATACAGAGAGACAGTGTAGTGTCTCAGTAAACTATAGGATCATAGAATACAGAGAGACAGTGTAGTGTCTCAGTAAACTATAGGATCATAGAATACAGAGACAGTGTAGTGTCTCAGTAAACTATAGGATCATAGAATACAGAGACAGTGTAGTGTCTCAGTAAACTATAGGATCATATAATACAGAGACAGTGTAGTGTCTCAGTAAACTATAGGATCATAGAATACAGAGAGACAGTGTAGTGTCTCAGTAAACTATAGGATCATAGAATACAGAGAGACAGTGTAGTGTCTCAGTAAACTATAGGATCATAGAATACAGAGAGACAGTGTAGTGTCTCAGTAAACTATAGGATCATAGAATACAGAGAGACAGTGTAGTGTCTCAGTAAACTATAGGATCATAGAATACAGAGAGACAGTGTAGTGTCTCAGTAAACTATAGGATCATAGAATACAGAGAGACAGTGTAGTGTCTCAGTAAACTATAGGATCATAGAATACAGAGAGACAGTGTAGTGTCTCAGTAAACTATAGGATCATAGAATACAGAGAGACAGTGTAGTGTCTCAGTAAACTATAGGATCATAGAATACAGAGAGACAGTGTAGTGTCTCAGTAAACTATAGGATCATAGAATACAGAGAGACAGTGTAGTGTCTCAGTAAACTATAGGATCATAGAATACAGAGACAGTGTAGTGTCTCAGTAAACTATAGGATCATAGAATACAGAGAGACAGTGTAGTGTCTCAGTAAACTATAGGATCATAGAATACAGAGAGACAGTGTAGTGTCTCAGTAAACTATAGGATCATAGAATACAGAGACAGTGTAGTGTCTCAGTAAACTATAGGATCATAGAATACAGAGAGACAGTGTAGTGTCTCAGTAAAATATAGGATCATAGAATACAGAGACAGTGTAGTGTCTCAGTAAACTATAGGATCATAGAATACAGAGACAGTGTAGTGTCTCAGTAAACTATAGGATCATAGAATACAGAGACAGTGTAGTGTCTCAGTAAACTATAGCATCATAGAATACAGAGACAGTGTAGTGTCTCAGTAAACTATAGCATCATAGAATACAGAGACAGTGTAGTGTCTCAGTAAACTATATGATCATAGAATACAGAGAGACAGTGTAGTGTCTCAGTAAACTATAGGATCATAGAATACAGAGACAGTGTAGTGTCTCAGTAAACTATAGGATCATAGAATACAGAGAGACAGTGTAGTGTCTCAGTAAACTATAGGATCATAGAATACAGAGACAGTGTAGTGTCTCAGTAAACTATAGGATCATAGAATACAGAGAGACAGTGTAGTGTCTCAGTAAACTATAGGATCATAGAATACAGAGACAGTGTAGTGTCTCAGTAAACTATAGGATCATAGAATACAGAGACAGTGTAGTGTCTCAGTAAACTATAGGATCATAGAATACAGAGAGACAGTGTAGTGTCTCAGTAAACTATAGGATCATAGAATACAGAGACAGTGTAGTGTCTCAGTAAACTATAGGATCATAGAATACAGAGACAGTGTAGTGTCTCAGTAAACTATAGGATCATAGAATACAGAGACAGTGTAGTGTCTCAGTAAACTATAGCATCATAGAATACAGAGACAGTGTAGTGTCTCAGTAAACTATAGCATCATAGAATACAGAGACAGTGTAGTGTCTCAGTAAACTATAGGATCATAGAATACAGAGAGACAGTGTAGTGTCTCAGTAAACTATAGGATCATAGAATACATAGAGACAGTGTAGTGTCTCAGTAAACTATAGGATCATAGAATACATAGAGACAGAGAGACAGTGTAGTGTCTCAGTAAACTAGGATCACAGGTAAACCAATAACCTATTGCATCAGTCTAAAACAATATAATATCTAAATAAAAATCTGTATATTGAAAGGGTGACCATATTCTGAATTGCAAAAAAAAATTCATTCTCCGTCACCGTGAAGAGAACAGCTGAGAATAGCAGACCTGAAAGCTCACAAATGGTAAATGGTGCATTTATACAGCGCTTTCATCCAAAGCGCTTTACATAGATTGTGCATTACATTCACACATTCACACACCCATGGAGGAGGAAAGACACCAACCTGCTCATCAGGAGCAATTAGGGGTTCAGCGTCTTGCTCAATGACACTTCAACACTAACTCTGGGGGAGCCCGGGATCGAACTGGGAACCTCACGGTTCTCCATCCGGCCACTCTACTGGCCACTCTACCCCTGAGCCACGTGTCGCATCTGCCACGCATTGTGATCTTATAGATCTTATAGATCTGCTATTATAGCCGATATATATATATATATATATAGGATCGAAGTGGTTAAATTATATGCTATATTATCACATTTGGCTGGGAACCCCCTGGAACGCCCCTCAAGGACCTCTGGGGGTCCCCGGACCCCTCTTTGAGACCCTCTGGCTCAAGCAGGGTTAAACAGCGTGCAGGGAACTGGTTCACAGACAGGATGAGTTGTTCCTCTGTTTACAGAACAGAGCAGGAACTGTGAGAGGAAATACAAACAGTAATGATTGCTTGATTGACGCTTCACTGCGTCATTGGAGCTGAAAGAAGTTGAAGTCAGCTCAACTTTGTGTTGTTGTTGTTAGTTTAGCAGAGCGTCTACGCCAGGGGGTGATGCAACTTTGATGATGGAGAGGGCTACTATATTTACACTCTCACTCCAGAGGAACACATTGCATATACCGCTGGGCAGACACCTCTTATCTCCTTTGCCATTCTATGACACAAAAAGTCAGTGAATTTCACATGTATAGAACATGTACCACACGCACACGCACACGCACGTGCACACGCACGTGCACACACACACACACACACACACACACACACACACACACACACACACACACACACACACACACACACACACACACACACACACACACACACACACACACACACACACACATGAAATTGGCCCATGTTCATGTTCACACAGAAATGTGTGTGGGGAGGAATTCATTTAGCATGAGGGCTAAATTAAAGGAGAAAACGGGGGTAAAAAGCCCCCCAGAGGCAAAAAATAAGACATTTTGTTCCCCTTTTTTTCCCCAGAATGAGTTCCCAGAATGCATTGCAGCCAGGTGGCCTTGGACTGTTATGACTCGTGGGAAGTTTAATTTAATCTAAAGCCTGCAGGCCTCTACAGGTGTTCTGATAACGCTTTGTGTGTGTGTGTGTGTGTGTGTGTGTGTGTGTGTGTGTGTGTGTGTGTGTGTGTGTGTGTGTGTGTGTGTGTGTGTGTGTGTGTGTGTGTGTGTGTGTGCACGTGCGTGTGCGTGTGGTACATGTTCTATACATGTGAAATTCACTGACTTTCTCATGACCAGAAATTCCCCAATATTCCACATCCAGAGTACTTTTCTCAGTCAATAACCACAGAGCCACAGTTCGTCGCCGTCCGACCTTCCTAGCCCATGTTGTAAAACAAAAACTGCCGAAAATGTCCAAAACTCTAACATCGAAAATTGGCGAAAGTGGCCGTTTTCAAGATCTTTTGGCCATTATCTCTGGAACGGAAGGTCCAATCTGTTCAGTTCAAAGCTTGTTGGATGCGTGACTTTGAGGATATCAAGTGCATAGTACACACATTTTCGGGTTTTTGGGCCTAAAAGTATGCTAATTGTTCGGGCCGGCCCAGTTAGAGCCGGGCCTTCATTTACTTCATTATGGACAGGTTTGCAAAAAATACATTCATTAACCACTGTCAACCTGATGCCCATATTTGGGGCATGTCATCATAGAGCAGCGCTACTCAACCCGCGGCCCGCGGGCCGCATGCGGCCCGATCGCAGCGTCTTGGCGGCCCCCTCATGGTCCAAAAAAAAAAAAAAATATATATATATATTTTTTTTTAAGCACAGGATAAAAATATACATTTCCGTTCAAATATATGGGTTGCTAAAACATTTTTCAAAAACAAACAGACAGACATACATACAGGTGCGTCAATTGTTACAGGTATAATGCATAGTTTTCTATGCATTTCGGGTTTTTGGGGGGGTTTGACCCCCAAATTTTTCCGGCCGCGCGGCTTTGCCGTGCGCCCAGGATAGGTGTCTGCCACTGGACATACACACAACACAAAATAAACTGGTACAGTGAAAAGAATATGATGTCAAAATGTACATTTTCTTGTGTGTTACAAAATCGAAAAATCCAAAATAGGACCGTCATTTTTATGGCGGCCCCTTGGACTTTTGGTATTTTGCTGAGTGGCCCCTGAGCCATCTTAAGTTGAGTAGCCCTGTCATAGAGTATGCAAAATGTCTCTCCCAATATCTTTTTTTTTTTTTAAATAAATAAAAATAGCCAAGCTAGAAGCTCACAATGCAATACATCAGAGCTTTTTGAAATACGGATTATTGTCACTTTGTCAAACGCCTCTCGTGCTGAGTGATGAGTTCACTGTCTGTAAACCCACTGCTTCTCAAACATTTTCATGTCAAAGACCCCCAGAATTATATGTATTTGGCCACGGACCCCCATCTGAAAACGTCTTGTGCCAGGGAGACCCGATGCAAGATTTGTGGCGTTAAAATGTTTTTGTCGACTAAAACTATGACAAAAAATGTTCGCCGACTACCTTTTTTTTTCATTGGCGAAAACTCAATATAAACTAAGCTATGATGACTAAAACTAAGACTAAATATATTGACAATTTCGTCAACAAATAAAAACTAGAGTAAAATGTTAGTGAGGGATCTAGTGGAGAAGAGATCCAGTAGAACTAAAAGACAAGTCGTTTCATGTTTGTTTGTGCTCGGGTGTTGCGCTCTGAAAATAGCAGATCTACAAGCTTGCAGCATGACACGTTGTGAGCTTGTAGATCTGCTATTTTCAGCATGCGACCAAGTGTCAAATCAGCCATTATGACGCCATCAAGGCACCACCAGAATGAATCAACTGTAGATTTAGTCGACTATAATCTGATGATATTTAGTCGACTAAAACATGACTAAAACTAAATGGAATTTTATTCAAAAGACTATGACTAAAACTACATCAAAATGTGCTGTCAAAATCAACACTGATGGGTGGGCTGGGTTATAGAGGATGATATACTGACCCTGTGACGAGAGTGGGCTGGGTGAAGCGGATGAGGATGTGGTCTCCCCTGAGGGGGGTCACAGCCCAGAAGAAGTCCAGTCCCCGGTAGGCCCGCTCCAGGCTGTGCTGCTGGTAGTGGGTCAGCGTGCTGTCCAGCTCCGCAGGGGGGTTACTGTGGGCCTGGAACAAGGTCTGCTTCCCAAAGTCCTTATCCTGGACCCCACACACACACACACAACTTGTGAGGAGTCTGAGGACATCAAAGTTTTTTAACCGTGAGCATCAAGGCCAGAAAAAAATAGCATATCTACATAGGCGTGGGAAGTTGGGGTGCTGAGAGTGCGGCAGCACCCCCTAGGGCAGTGGTTCTCAAACCTTTTCATGTCGAGGACCCCCAAATTGACACGCATTAGCCCACGGACCACCATTTGAAAAGATATGCCAGGGACCCCCATAAGAGAAGATTTTTTACGGCTCCAGCAGTGATTCTGAACCATTTTAATTTGAAAGACCCCCAGTTTGACATGCATTAGGCTACGGACCCCCATTTAATGGTATTTCCATCTCTGGTACCCCAATTTATATTGTTAAATCAATGCAACTCAGGGAGTGTACAAATGGAACCAAATGGACCATGTGTACACTCTCAGAGTTACAGACCCATAAGGGTCCATTTGGTTCCTAACTATCCATCATTTAGCTGGGGACCCCCTGGAACTCCTTGTGTCATTTGCTTAAACCTCATTGCCATGTTAGGGCATTCTTTTGCATTGTGCGCAATAGCGTGTTATGATAGTTTGTGAAACCAATAGCGTGTTATGATAGTTTGAGAAACCAATAGCGTGTTATGATAGTTTGTGAAACCAATAGCGTGTTATGATAGTTTGTGAAACCAATAGCATGTTATGATAGTTTGTGAAACCAATTGCAGTGTTTTGTTTAGTGGATCAGTGATGGTACATGTGGGGTGAACAGGTGTGCATGTAGCCTGACTAGAGGAAGCCTATGCTCCCTGAGTAAACGTGATACGTTAGTCAGATGCCTGCAGGCTATGCATCATTTGAGAATAAAGAAATTGTTTGCCAAAATGTAGCCTAAATCCTTTGGCTTTGCTGTGGCGTCATCATATCATCATAACACTCTAGGCTTCATATCAAATTAGGCGGCTGCAGTTATGAAAAAAAAGCACCTCACCCAAAACGTTTTTCAGCTGTTTCTTGCAGTATTAGGTGTCCTTAATAACATACTAAAAGTTTACCAAAGTTTGAGCACTGGAAAGTTGTTATTTTCAAGATGGCGTCCAAGATGGCCAAAAAATATTTAAAACAACCTAACTCCTTCATTATTCATCCTAAACAAGTACTTTTTGTGTCTTACCCTATGTTTTGGGAGCCTAGAAATCCACTGGACGTGTCCAAATTGCAGAGATACAATTAGATAATTGTAAAATCCAATATTTTGTTTGTGACTCTATTAAACCCTCTGAAATGGTCACCCGTTCCAAGTTAACTAAACTAATTATGTAATGTTACTGGAACAAGGCTTCAAGATATCCTCAAAGTCACATTTTTCAGTCATTCAGAAGGTGGCAGAGAAAGAGAATATTGTCAGTTGATATAGTATTGCATGCAATATTGAAAAGTTTTGGATAGCTCTGTGGATCAAATGTGAATCACACAAGATTTTGAAAAACATTAAAAAGATTTTTGAATAACTTTTTAACACATTACGAAGGCAATCAGTGTGAGTGAGTAAAGAGGGATGGGGGTGGCTACGGAGGTTAGTGCAGAGCTGTCAAAACCCATGTCTCTTGTGTGAGGAGGTAAAAGGGGGTCTGGTGTATTGTTTAGTGGGCCTAGGGTTGCCCTCAGGTGGGTGGAGGGGAGTATGGGGAGTGGGGGTCTCTGGATTGCTCCCTGGGCACTTGGAGCACAGAAGAGCAAAGTTATAGGAGCCAAGGAGACCCTGAGCTTCTCCTCTTCCCCATGTCCGAGGTGCAAAACCTCCAACAGTTGGCTCAGACATGTCCCATTAAAGCTATAGTGGGGCACTTGGGAGCTCAGGACGAGTGCTCAAAGGCAGTTAAAGAGAATGGGGCTTGTCGGCCCCTGTGGTGGTAGTTCTAAGACCTCCACGTTGTACACCGCGATAGCCAAATTCCAATATTCAAGTGTCCATCATCAAGTCCTCCACTCCCGCCTTAGCCCTGCCTCCGAGCGAGGAGGTGAGGAGGCGAGGAGCGTCATTTTGAAGTGACAGCAATTATGACGTATGACACAGTTGGATTGCTGGACTATTCCGGAGCTCGGAGGGTTGTCATGTGGAGGAGGAGAAATTATACGCCACGCATTTCAACGAAGACAGTTCCGCAAACGATACATGAAAGATATACTTGTATCTTGATATATTTCACTCCAAGTGGCTTAGGGAGCCTGCGCTCACCTCGTTCTCAGCAACTCCAAAAGCAAATTAGCATTTGGGATGCAAACAATTTCTAAGTCACGCTGGAGGACGAGTGAGGAGGAGGCAGAAATTAAGCTTATGCGTTAGGCTGAGAGGAGTGTCCCTATGTCGCCTGGCTCACTGGATAGTCCCAATGGTCCCAAGTGGACCTCCATGCTGGCTCCTATGCCCGAGATGGGCACTCGTGAGTGGCCATAGTTAGTGTGGAGGGACCCCCCATAGTGGTGGTTGTAAGACCTCCACGTGGTGCATGACTGTGTGTCAGGCAGACAGGGGTGTCCCTATGTAGGACTGGCTCACAGGAGAGTCGGTGTCTGGTTGGTGGCTCACCATTAATATTCCCAGGGGCCCCGTGACTTATCATTATGGCTCAGAGCACCCTTTCCCCTCTCCAGAACAAAAAAATTAGTCTGACCATTAGGTGTATACAGAAAGCAATGCTTGTTTGGACACAGTGTGGAGGTTGGTTAGATTGGGATTCTATGGGAGACTGGAGCCCAGGGCGTCATGGGCTGTCTCCTATGCCTTCTTGATGTTAAAATTATCCAGAAAAAAAGCTCAAAGTTCAAGGTTATTGCCAGCAGTACCAATCACAAAATAAAAGACTTTTGCACTAAAACCCCACACAACTACTACAATCTCAGGAATAAGATGTCTGTGAGTGACAAGCACATCATCTCCAGGCCCATAAGGGGCCATATCTCTCCACTGTGATATTTGAGAATTTGGCCAATTTGCTATTTAAAAGGTCTTAAGAGTCATTAAGTTGTCACTTTAGAAATGTGCAGATACCCTGTATACATTTATACTGTATGTTGGTTTGTTTACCGTTGGGTCCTGACCCCCAGTTTGGGAACCATTGCCCTAGGGGACTAGGATTATTATTTTATTTTTGGGCAGACACCTTTACAAACAAATAGTGAAGAAACTTCTCGGTAAAGAATTTCTTCCAAGATGTGTGTACCATTCCCAGTCTGTCACTTACAGCCATGCTTTTACAAATGTCAAAGTACCACCCAATAATAATGAATTTATTATTTATTGGTATCAAAAGAAATCTCCTGAAAGCTTCAACAGAATGTGAATTACATGCATTCACCAATCCTGGGCATTATGGCACGTAGAAAAGGGAGAAATGTCCAATTACATTGTTAAATATGCTTATAACCATACTTATAACGAATTGCATACTTGTAATCACTTGACTATAATTTATATTATCCTAATTAGATCCAAGATCACCAACACATGGGGTTAGGCACCAAAATTACTTGTCTAGGATGAATAATGAAGGATTAATGGTATTTTAAGGATCTGGTGGCGGCCATTTTGAAAATCGGACCTTTCTAGTGGTCCGATTTTGGTAAACTTTTGATATGTTATTAAGTACACCTGATACTACAATAAACCATTGAGAAACCTTTTGTTGCAATTTGTTTTGGGTCAAATCATAACTGCAGCCGCCTAAATGAAGAGTAAACCTTTTCTCAGCTCAGATAGCAGCAGTGGTCGCAGACTGCTTTTCATGGATTTTTCTAATCACGACATGATGGTGATTTAAGAACAGTGTTGCTGTAATATATTTATGGAGTGCACTGATGCAAAAAAAAAAACTCCTACTACAGCACCCTGAATATCTATACAAGTTCACATCTTTATACTATTTTAAAATCCGGACCTGCGGATCCGGTCTGGGTTTTCTTCTTAATAAAAATAGCAAAATCAACAGGAAGTTGACTTTTTATTATTTTATATAATAGTACCGGGTTTGGTGATGTTCCATATTGTCAGAATCTGCTTGGTTTGCGTTCGTTTATGGACTAAAAGAGCCTCTTCACTGTACAATGTAAGTCAATGAGGAGCATATTTTGAATGATACATTTCTAGTCAATGGAGCAGAACTATTTTAGATTTCTTGCCCACCGTTGGGAGTTCCATCATGGTAAGGTAACTACACAACTCAAACCTCTACCGAAGCGGTCTTGCCCTTTAAACAGTGTTGGAAAACGTTTTTTTTTTTTTACTTAAGTAAAAGTATCAATAATGCAATGTAGAAGTACTCTGTTACAAGTAAAAGTCCGGAATACAAAACTGACATGGGTAAAAATACAACAGTATTAGTATCAAAATGTACTTAGAGTACCAAAACTAGAAAGTACTCATTATGCAGAATGTAGATTTCAAATGTATGAAAATCTTTTGAAAATAGCAGATCTACAAGCTCACAATGCGTCGTGATGCGACGCATTGTGAGCTTGTAGATCTGCTATTTTCAAATGTATGTAATGTTTTGTAATAACAATCTACAAAGTAACTACTAACGTTTTCAAATAAATGTAGTGAAGTAAAAGTACAATATTTGGATCCGAGATGTAGTGGAGTAGAAGTAAAAGTATTGGATATTGGAAATACTCAAGTATAGTACAAATACCTCAAAATTGTATTCAAGTACGGTACTTAAGTAAATGTACTTAGTTACTTTCCACCACTGTTGGGAGTTCCATCATGGTAACCCAAACCTCTACCAAAGCGGTCTAGCCCTTTAAACAGCACACACTTTTAACTGGGTCAAACTTCTTTTTATTCCCAGTAAATAAAGGCATTCGTGTGCATGTACGCGTCGGAGAGTTGAGGCGATAAATCCTAAGTTGAGACGATTAAAAAACGTGTACTTGCGAGGTCTCACGGTGTCCGTGGGAAAGCTACAACATGGTGTGTTTTCCATGTCTGGTGGCCTTGAGGTTTAAGCCACTCGTGGGAAGTTTCACTCAAAAGCCTACAGACATATCTGCAGGTGTTCTGATAACACTGTGTGTGTGTGTGTGTGTGTGTGTGTGTGTGTGTGTGTGTGTGTGTGTGTGTGTGTGTGTGTGTGTGTGTGTGTGTGTGTGTGTGTGTGTGTGTGAGACACAAAGAGTCTCCTTTGTGTCTCCTACCGGAACCGCTGCCTATCCAGTCCGCTGGTTATTAAATTATTGTCTTAGGAATGAGACAAAAACTACAAAATATCCATGAATTCAAGTCTCCATGGGGTGACATTGGAAAAAAGTATTTTTTGGGTGAACTATCCCTTTAAAAGGTAGGGTAAGAGATATATTTTGTTAAAATAAGTATTAAATAGCTCTATATTGTGATAGTATTCAAAGTGTTTGTTCAGTAACAGGAGTCTCCTTGTCTCTCCAGATCTTTGGTAAACTGAAAACACATTGTCAGGTCGGGATACCAATATTACCATGCAGGAGAGATAACTCACACTTTAATTTGATTTGATTAAAGGACTTTGATTAAACACGTGAAATTGGAAGAGATGACAGAAGACATGAGCAGACAGAATCAGAACTGTATTTTAAGCTGATATAAACGGTTACTCTTTCCTGATTGGCTGAAAATGTGCAACCCATCTGAAAATGTATTTTCTGTTTATTTAAGAGCTGGAGAGACAGGGAAACTCCTGTTACTGAACAAACACTGTATAGTAATGATTGCTGTCACAATATAGTGATAGTAATGTAACCTTTTAACAAAAAAGTTTTATCACGTACCCTACCTTTAACCCAGCAGATCTACAAGCTTGTGAGCTTGTAGATCTGCTACTTTTTGAAAGATCGTGAAAATGTGTGCAAATCTTTGAACATATATATATCTTTAAAGCAAACATTTGTAACTCAAATCTTTGCTTCTGGGGATTCTACTTAATGTCTTCTAAATCCTAACAATCTTTTTAAAAACGTATGTTTCTATATTAGTGGTTCTCAAACTTTTTCATGTCAAGAACCCCCACAATTATTTGTATTTGGCCGCGGATTCCAGGGACCCCCATGAAGATCTGAGTCACAAATGTTCCCAATAAAAAATATATAAATTATAATCAAATATGTGCACAAAGATTTTTCAAAAATAACAGATACAAGCTCGTAGCTCGGTGCTGCGCTATGAGCTTGTAGATCTGCTGTTTTTGAATAGCCAAAGAAATCAGAAAATGACACAGATGCGTTCCCGGTCTTAACTCATTCACTGCTGTGCAGTCTGTGAATGATCCAAGCACCACCGAAGAAGAGTACACCCAGAAATAACGTGATCAAAACAACAAAAAAAGATCGCCTCCTTTCATGTTAAAGGATTCACAAAAGTAAAATTTTCTCGTATTTCTGTTGTTTTCTAAGTGTTTTTCAAAAAACAAGCCAAATTCAAACGGCCATAGCTCTGGAATGGAGGATCGCGGCAGGCCATTTTTTCCCCGATTCTACCAGACCCCCGTGGGTGTATAGTAATGCGCCGACCTCCGTGAGGAAGGAGGTCACGGAGAATATGCCATGATTTTTCAAAGGTACAGTAAAATCGTTTTCGCTGGCAAGGGGACGGTGGCAGTGAATGAGTTAACGGGTTAACCTATAGGTGTATGTCAGCGGTATCGAACCCTGCCAGACAGACAGACAGACAGACAGACAGAGGCCACAGTGGGTGCAGGGTGTCATTCAGGGTGTCATTCAAACCTCCACACTACATCAACTGTGGTTGACAGTCAGTGACCTACTTAGTGGGTCACTTAGTGACATCACATGGTGTGTAGGTTCTCTTTCATGTCCGTTAAGACGTCTAAAACAGCCTTGTTCAGGGTGTTGATATGACGTCTAATAGTGGGGTTAATGTGAAATGTCTGTGTTTCCACCGACAGGAGTCCAAAAGTGGACACGTTATGCCAATTCATTGTACATTAACATTACAGTCACTTAGCAGAGGCTTTTATCCAAAGCGACTTACAATAAGTGCATTCAACATAGTTAGGGAAGGAAACTACTAATCACCTGGGGCCAGTTTCACCACCTCACACTAAGTTCAAACTTAGCCTAGTTATATCTTAAAAATATATATATATATTTAAAGATTTGCACACATTTTCACATAAAAAAACAAAAAATAGCAGATGTACACGCTCATAGCGCGGCACTCGGTGCCGCGCTATGAGCTTGTATATCTGCTATTTTTGAATAGCCAAAGAAATCTAAAAATGACACTGATACTTTCCTGCTAAATGGGTTAAATGGCTTTTTAAAAAGCCATTTAAGCTATAACTAGGCTAAGTTTGAACTTAGTGTGGGGTGGTGCAACTGGCCCCAGAAGTCTTAAGTGCATTCTCTTCTAAAACAAGCAACTAAGAGTATACCTAGCGCTAAGGTAAAAGTGCAATATATCAGCTACCTACTTTCATAAACAGATGAGACAAAATAGGAAAATCAAATGAGCAAGAGCTAAAACAAATAAGTATCAAATAAACAAGATCCAATAAAACAAAAGCTGGTACAACCAATTGTACTACAAAATATATTGGCCTTGTTAAAGGAGCAGTTCAACCATTTTCAACCTTATCTTTATATCATTGGTCCTCACAAATGTTCATTATAAGATGATGACACCTTATTGTCTGTGTCTTATTGGAGGGCTGTGGACAGTTCAGAAACATGTCTTTTTCCGTGAATACCGGAGAAATATTTTCTTGTATTTCACGTCACACAGCACGCGCTGATGACGGAGAACTTTAATCCATGTGGTCAGTGGTGTAAAGTACATTTGCTCAAGTACACTTTTGAGGATTTTTTACTTTACTGAAGTATTTCCAATATTCAGTACTTTTACTTCTACACCATTACATCTCAGAGGCAAATATTGTACTTTTACTCCACTACAATTATTTGAAAACTTTAGTTACTAGTTACTTATTATTACAAAACATACATTAACCATTTCAGCCCTACAGTATATACATTTCAGCCATTTGAAAATAGCAGATCTACAAGCTCACAATGCATCGCGATGCAACAAATGGTGAGCTTGTAGATCTGCTATTTTCAAAAGATTTTTATGCATTTTGAAAACTTGAAATGGGACATTCTGCATAATGAGTACTTTCTACTTTTGTTACTTTAACCACATTTAGATACCAATAATTTTGTACTTTTACTTAAGTAAATTTTGACTTGTAACAGATTATTTCTGCATTGCAGTATTGATACTTTTACTTAAGTAAAAAATTTGAATACTTTTTCCACCACTGGTGGTTAGTAAGAGTGACAGCAAAAGGGAGAGTGAGCGCAGACAGACAGACAGACAGACAGACAGACAGACAGACAGACAGACAGACAGACAGACAGACAGACAGACAGACAGACAGACAGACAGACAGACAGACAGACAGACTGTACCTGGAGTGGTTGCATCTTCCCAGGCAGAGAGGAGTGCAGACCCACATGTTGGAACAGTGAGGGCTTGTACCTCTGTTTGAGACGGGCCTTCTGTATGGTACAGTCTTTCTGCAAAGACAGACACACACACACACACACACACACGCACACACACACACACACACACACAGGTCATATAGAGCAGAGGTTCTAAACCTTTTCAGGCCGTGACCCCCCACCCTGACAAGCACTTGGAGTTGGGGCATTACATTTAGTTTGACTCTAGATTAAAAAAAAGTGAAAATAGTCGATCTACAAGCTCACAACGGCTCGCTTTTGCGAGCCGTTGTGAGCTTGTAGACCTGCTGCCAATTTTTTGCCTCTTTCTTAAATTATTTGACAATTTGGCCAATGTTTGACCAGTTTTTATAGTATAGTTTGTTGATGACTTTTGATGCAGTAATGGTCTCTTTCTTTTCTTTCTTTGTGAGGTATTAAAAAGGTCTTAAAAGTCCTTAAATTGTCACTTCACTGTCATGTGGGGACCCCCACAAACCCTGGGGTATAGAGTAGTTGCAGCACCGCGGTTAAGGATGAAACAAAGATACAGGCAAGAGTAGAGAGATACATAATATAATATCATATAAAATAGGGTTTAGCCATCATTCTAGGAGACTCACTGCGTCTTTCTCAGGGTTGCAGGCTTTGACCCACAGGATGTGATCCAACAGCCAATCAATGGGCTTGTCTCTGTGGAACATCAGGAAGAACTGGGCCACCATGGGAAGGTCCCGGGTTCTGAACATCTTGCCTGGAGGAATCACACAATGAATGCTACATATTTGTGACCATTTGTGTGTGTGTGTGTGTGTGTGTGTGTGTGTGTGTGTGTGTGTGTGTGTGTGTGTGTGTGTGTGTGTGTGTGTGTGTGTGTGTGTGTGTGTGTGTGTGTGTGTGCCGTGCGCACCTATGAATCCAAGCTGTGAGAACTCCAGGAAGAGCCAAGGGTCAGATGCATGCTGGGTAGCGTAGTTCTTCATTGTGCTGAAGTAATCGGCCTTTGCCATGATGTCATCTTCTAGCTAGAACACACACACACACACACACACACACACACACACACACACACAAGTTTCTATTACAGGAGCTTGGAGAACCTTAATCTTAGTACCTTAACTTAGTAACCTTAGTTAGTAATCTTAGTAACCTTAGTTACTAACTTTAATTGTAATGAATTGTTTATGTTTTATTTTAAATATTGTACTTTTTACTCCACTACAATTATTTTAGTTACAACTTTAGTTACTTTGCAGATTTTGATTATTATTACAAAACAAAGGTTAACCACTTTGGTTTTCTTACCTTTTCTATGATGTTATGATATCCTAGGATGAATGCTACAGCTAAAAACTGGTCCTTGCGCTAAATCGCGTATTTTAATAGCTTTTTTCTTTTTTTGGGGGGGTGAGATCTGACGTTCATAGTGACAGAACACTATGCGACGTGATTGTCTTGAATGCGCCCCGCCGGAAGTCTCGCTAGACGAGATTTGAAATCTCGTCTTTGAAATGTTTAGCTGTGGCGGACCCGGGGTGGAGTTATGACAGTTTCTGCTGTCCCATTCATCCTAGGATATCATGACATCATAGAAAAGGTGAGAAAACCGTGGGGCAAAAATCCCCTTTAAACGTTGGCTTTTTTCAAAAGATTCTCATACATTTAAGACATAATGATAACTTGTGAATGCATAAGGAATACTTTTTAAGTACATTTTGATGCCAATACTTTTGTACTTTTTACTCAAGTAAATTCTTATTACCGGACTTTTACCTGTAACAGAGTGTTTCTACATGGAAGTATTGAAACCTTTACTTAAGTAACAAATCAGAGTACTTTTTCCACCACTGCTTATCATATACCGTTTGGTTTGTCCCACTCTGAGAACCCATCGTCAAAAGGAATAAAAAAAACAACAACATATTTTTCCTTTGAAATTGTCAGTAGCTGAGCTCTGAATCTGTCTTGAGCATTGGTGGAAAAAATACTAAATGTTTTTACTTAAGTAAAAGTATCAATACTGCACTGTAGAAATACTCCGTTACAAATAAAAGTCTGGAATTGTAAATTTACTTTGAGTTAAAGTGCAAAAGTATTGGTATCAACAAAAGTAGAAAGTAATCCAGTGCAACGATAGTTCATGTAGACACGGAAGGCAGAATGTTTATGTACTTCATTCACACTCCCCGGACGCCCCCCATTCGCTATCAGTTATACAGTCGTACTCCTTTAAGTCAGTACGTTCAACCTCTTGTCATTCTCATTCGCTTCAAGCTAATTACTCACGCCCTCATACCCACAGTGCAACTCGGGCGGTTCATTTAAGCAGCCTCTGTTCTCTGTTCAGTCTACGTGCTTCGCTGTTTAAGCGGTGTGTACAGCTGCTTGTTTTCAAATTCCCTCCACCTCCCCGGCCTCCTCCCCGTGGCATCTAGTTATTATTGTTATAGGTTGATTCTGTGTTTGTACTGTGGTTCTATGATTCTGTGTATTGTACTGTGTTCTATGGATTGTACTATGATTGTGGTTGTTTAATTATGCATTGAAGGTTCAATGTTATGTTAAACTGTATTTTATGCTTATGCTTTCTGTCTCTCCTCTGTCTCTCCCTCTCTCTTCTTTCCCCCGACACGGTCGAGGCAGAAGGCCGCCACCCTAGAGCCTGCCTGACGTTTCTCCCAGTTAAGAGGGAGTTTTTCGTTGCCACTGTCGCAAAATTGCTTGCTCAGGGTGGGATTGTCGGGTCTCTTCTCTACATGTAAAGTGTCTTGAGACAACTTGTCGTGATTTGACACTTTAATTAAATTGGATTGAATGCTCTGCTCTGCTCTGGGGATTTGTGATTGAAGATCTGTGTCATGTTTGCACAAGAATCAGTAATATCACATGAGCAGAGTCACACCGCCAAACTTTAATGCAATATCATTGCATATTGGGTTATGGTTAATATGGTAATGGTTAATAAATGGTAAATGGTTCATTAACTGTCTGGTTATTTCTGAGCTGAAGTGTCTAAATGAACTCATTATGCAGAATGTCCCACATCACAAGTTTTCAAAATGTATAAAAAATCTTTTGAAACTAACAGATCTACAAGCTCACAATGCGATTCATTGTGAGCTTGTAGATCGGCTATTTTCAAATGGCCGAAATGTATATAGGGCTGAAGTGGTTAATGTGAAAAAATAAAAAAGAAAGTTACTAAAGTTTTCAAATAATTGTAGTGGAATAAAAGTACAATATTTGCCTCTGAGATGTAGTGGAGTAGAAGTAAGAGTACTGAAAATTGGAAATACTCCAGTAAAGTAAAAATACCAAAAATTGTACTTAAGTACAGTACTTAATGTACTTATTTTATATCACTGGTCTTGAGAGATTAAGTTTCGCCCTGAACTATCACACCCTAACCCCACCGTTACCCCCTACACTACCCTTACACCTTAACCCTTCTATTCCTCTGAGGCTGTATAAACCACCTGTCTTCATGTAGGTGTGGTGTCACCTTCCAAAAGACCTTTAAGGTGTGTTTCTCCTCCCATCTCTCTGTGTGACGCTTAAACAAAGAAAACATAGAAAACAGCAGATCTACAAGCTCACAACGCGTCGCGCTGCGACGCGTTGTGAGCTTGTAGATCGTCCGTTTTCGGTGTCCGCGCCGACGGCACTGCCGCACAGCCGGTAGGGAGTCTAAATCCGGATTAAGGAAGTTCAAGTTCATTGTCACTTTGCAAAACAATACCAGGGCGATGCTTGCATTCCAAGCTTACATTTCCCAAGTGTGTGTGTGTGTGTGCGTATGTGTGTGTGTGTGTGTGTGTGTGTGTGTGTGTGTGTGTGTGTGTGTGTGTGTGTGTGTGTGTGTGTGTGAGCAGGGTTCGTACAGGGACAGTAACAGAGTCAATGTTGTTTACTGGTAAATATCTGTAAAAGGTCAGTCCAGGATCTAATGGTAAACCAGCTTCATGTGTCTGAACATCATGAATCCTACCTGAACATAATAAACTCCTCTGTCCTGAACGTAGAGCATGAGGAAGCTGTAGTCCAGGTTCTGTTTGGTTCTCCATCTACACACGCACGCACGCGCACACACACACACACACACACACACACACACACACACACACACACACACACACACACACACACACACACACACACACACACACACACACACACACACACACACACACACACACACACACACACACACACACACACACACACACACACACACACACACACACACACACACACACACAGCATAATTCATACCTCATGCAGAGACATAATCATCATCATACTATAAGCCAGGGGTTCTCAACCTTTTCAGACTGTGACCCCCCCAAAGTAATCATATTTGAACTGGGGACCCCCCAAAGTAATCATATATGAACTGGGGACCCCCCACCCTGATAAGCACTTGGAAATGTAGGAGTTGAGACATTACGTTTAGTTTAACTCGGTTCCACAGACAAAGCTCACAAAGGCTTGCGTTGCGAGGCGTTGATTCAGAAGAACATTGTACAAAATATTAGCTTTAAAAAATATTGATTCATTGAAACCTTTATTTATTCTGGAAAAGAGCGTTGAGGTTTACCCTCATTTGCAATGCTGACGAGATTACACACACAAACATCAACAATTAAAGGCACATACAGGTATAAAACACAGAAACAACAAAATAAGACCATAACAGAACATTTGTAAGTTAAAAAACAATTACATGTTGAGGTAGGGAGATTTAAGAGCAGGTTTAAAAAATATATACATTCAAACTAAAGATTTGCAAAAAAATAAAGTAATAGAGGATGTATACAAGCTTGTAGATCTGCTATTTCTGAATAGCCAAAATAAATCTTATAATGCGTTCCCGGTTCTTAAAGGGTTAAAAGGACGGTTTACTCACTTGACTCTGTCCTTGGAGTCTCCAAAGGTCTCTGGGAGGTTGGTGAGGTTGGGGTAATAATGAGGGGAGGGGGAGACCACCTCCAAAAGGCCTGACTGCACCTCCTTCTGGAAACTGTAACAACAGCCAGCCATCATGGAATGGAAAGGGTTAACCTGCAGACCTTAAGAGTAACAGTTCCTATGTTTCTGTTCAATCTTGTCTAAAGGGATGGTTAATGAGGAGCAGAGTCTGTCTAAAGGGATGGTTAATGAGGAGCAGAGTCTGGGTCTAGACTTGGTCTCATTGGATTGAAAATAAATACATGGTTTCTTTGTCAAGCCTGGTGTTTTATTTTAATTTAGTAAAGTTGTTACTGTAGGTATCTATAATGTATTGTTTTGTACTGAATACTATGTATTTGTAAGAGCAAGTTCTCAAGTACTTGAAATCAAGCACACACAGTAGAGTAACTTTCACTTGTAGTGGGAGTAATATTTGACCAGAAGTATTTATACAAACTGCCTCCCGGGTTGCCAGATCATGTGCGCATATCCCCCAACGGATGCGTCGACCGGGTATGGACTAGTACTTTGTAACAGAGACAGAGACAGAAGTTAAGTAAACTTGCCCTCAGGGCAGCAAAATGAGAAGTACTCACTTCTTGCTTATTGTGTCTGCAACACTGGACACATACTGAGAGTCTGTCTGAGGACAACAAAGAGAAGAGGAGAAAGCAGGACTTTAGTTACATGTTCTGGATTATCAGTGGTGTAAAGTAACTAAGTACATGTACTCAAGTACTGTACTTATGGTAGGGTAAGTGATTTACTTTGGTTAAAATAAGTGTTAAATAGCTCTATATTGTGATAGTAATCATTGCTATAGAGTGTGTGTTCAGTAAAAGGAGTCTCCATGTCTCTCCAGCTCTTTATTAAACAGAAAATGCATTTTCAGTGCTCTCTCCTGATTGGCTTAAATGTTGTCACCTTCCTGAACATGTACTATATTGTGTTTCCTAAAGAGCTGGAGAGACCATGTGACCCAACAAACACTCTGTAGCAATGATTACTATCACAATATAGTACTTTAACCTTTTTAACAAAACAAATAACAAAAAAAAACATATCACTTACCCTACCTTTAACTACAATTTTGAGGTATTTTCACTTTACTGGAGTATTTCCAGTTTTCAGTACTTTTACTTCTACTCCACTACATCTCAGAGGCAAATATTGTATTTGAAAACTGAAGTTACTAGTTTGTAGATTTTGATTATTATTACAAAACATACATTAACCACTTCAGCCCTATATACATTTTGGCCATTTGAAAATGTGTCGCATCGTGACGCATTGTGAGCTTGTAGATCTGCTATTTTCCAAATATTTGTATACATTGTATCCATTTGAAAACTTGAAATTGGACATTCTGCATAATGAGTACTTTCTACTTTTGGTACTTAAGTACATTTTGATGTCAATGCTTTTGTACTTTTACTCAAGTAAATTTAGAATTCCGGACTTTTACTTGTAACAGAGTATTTCTATATTGCAGTATTGATACTTTTACTTAAGTAAAGAATTTGAGTACTTTTTCCACCAGTGTGGATTATAAATGGAAAGAGGGAGTAACAGAAAAACAGGTTCTTCTGTTACTGATAAGGCTAAGAAAACATGCATGATGATTGATAGCAAACTGACACACCTGTGACACACCTGTGACACACACACGCACACACACACACACACACACACACACACACACACACACGCACACACACACACACACACACACACACACACACACACACACACACGCACACACGCACACGCACGCACACATGGAAAATGTACTAAAATGTTTTACTTAAGTGTAAGTATCAATACGGCAATGTAGAAATACTCTGCTATAAGCAAATGTCCGGAAATCAAAATGTACTTGAATAAAAGTGCAAAAGTATTGGTGTCAAAATACTTAAAGTATGAAAAGTAGAAAGTACTCATTATGCAAAATGTATAGTTTTCAAATGTATAAAAATAGCAGATCTACAAGCTCACAATGCGTCGCAATTGTGAGCTTGTAGATCGGCCATTTTCAAATGGCCAAAATGTATCTAGAGCGGGTGGGTAATGTGTGTTTTGTAATAATAATCCAAGCACACACACATTCAAGATTTTCAAAAATAGCAGATCTACAACCTCATACCACGGCACTCGCTTGTAGATCTGCTATTTTTGAGTAGCCAAAGTATAAAATAATGTTAAAATCTAAAATGACTGAGGCTTTCCCGGTCTTAATGGGCTAATAAAGTATTCAATCAAAACTGTCATAATTGGGGGTCCGGGGACCCCCAGGGGTCCTTGGGGGGATACTAGGGGGTCCCCAGCAAAATGTGTTAATATAGATTCACAATCATTTTAAACCCTTTATACATCATTTTATACTTTGGCTATTTAAAAAAAATCTTTGAATATATATGTATATTTTTAAACCTTTTTAACTCAAATCTTTGCTTCTGGGGGGTCCCTGGGGGTCCCTGGGGGGTCCCTAGGGGGTCCCTGGAACAACATATTTTGATGAGGATCGGCAGCCAAAAACATAATTTTGGGGGTCCTTGACAAGAAAAGGTTGGAGCACCTCTGATATACTGTAGCAACAATATTTTGCTATGAGCTTGTAGATCTGCTATTTTTGAATATCCAAATAAATCTAAAAATGACACAGATGCGTTCCCGGATTGAAAGGGTTAAACATTAACGACATATTCCAGAATGACATCATCATTTCTCACCTCACTCACTGCTATGTTTACCTTTATGCACCTGCACCGTTTCACACACACAAGAGAGTGTGTGTGTGTGTGTGTGTGTGTGTGTGTGTGTGTGTGTGTGTGTGTGTGTGTGTGTGTGTGTGTGTGTGTGCGTGCGTGCGTGCGCATCTGCATTACCTCGGCAACGAAGATAACGATGAGCATGTCTTGGCGTTGGGAGGGCGTTAGGTTGAAGAACAGAGAGCTCAGCGTGTTCAGCAGGTAGCTCTGTTTCTCTCTCCTCACTGTAGGTATTCCTAACACTATGGACACTATGAACACACACACACACACACACACACACACACACACACACACACACACACACACACACACACACACACACACACACACACACACACACACACACACACACACACACACACTCTTTATCCTGAGTGAGATTTTTTGCTATTTTAGCCAAACTTTGGCCCACAGAATGGAGACACTAGACACTATACTAGGGTTCATGTGGTTGGTTCAAAATGCACAGCAACATCTTGTGTTCATTCATTATGAGTCCTTTGCTTTGCACATCATTTTATCAGCTGTTTCTTTTCCTGGCTCCTGTAACCAGTCCAGGACATTTTATCTTATCTCTTAACTTTATAACCCAGACAGCAGACATGCTACAGACCAGAGGCAGCATTTCATTAAACCAACTACAGTAGAGGCAGGGTGAGAAGAAGTGACTGCTTAAAGGGATAGTTCACCCCAAAAAATATGGATTAGTCCACCCCATGGAGACGTGAATTCATGGATATTTTTTTGTTGCCAGTAATTTGATGACCCACAGCGGTTCCGGATGGAGACACAAAGAGTCTTCCTTTGCGTCTCCTACCGGAACCGCTGGCGGGCTGGCGGCCCTTCCCGTGAGCAGCTACCGGGCAGAGAGGCGGTGTAACTACCACCCGGCGGTGGATAAAGACCCGGCGGCCTTCTAGCGCTGTGTGTGTGTCCGCTATGCTGGCCGAGGAACAGCAATGGACGGACAGACTTTCAGGCTCATGGGAGCAGCTACGCTACGGAGAGCGCTTTGGCTCCGGGCTTCAGTGTGGGAGTGGACTGGGAACTCTGTTTCCTCTGGTGGTCCAGCCTTGGACTGGTTGTTAGAGGGGGGTTTCCACAACTTGGGAGGATGCCCAGAGACCAGGCAGGAGGGCTGGCAGAGTGTTGTGCCGTCTCTGCTATGATTGGCAGCCGCCATGCGGAGACACTGCTGCTGGTGTCCATGGAGGGCTGGGTCACATGACCAGAGACACTACTGTGTCCATGGAGGGCTGGGTCACATGACCAGAGACACTACTGTGTCCATGGAGGGCTGGGTCACATGACCAGAGACACTACTGTGTCCATGGAGGGCTGGGTCACATGACCAGAGACACTGCTGCTAGTGTCCATGGAGGGCTGGGTCACATGACCAGAGACACTGCTGTGTCCATGGAGGGCTGGGTCACATGACCAGAGACACTACTGTGTCCATGGAGGGCTGGGTCACATGACCAGAGACACTGCTGGTGTCCATGGAGGGCTGGGTCACATGACCAGAGACACTGCTGGTGTCCATGGAGGGCTGGGTCACATGACCAGAGACACTGCTGGTGTCCATGGAGGGCTGGGTCACATGGTTGTCGTTTCATGAGGACATGTGCCTTGATTTTGTGGATTTTTGTGTGGACATGAATAAATTAAAATGTGTGTGTGTGTGTGTGTTACCTCCAGTGCGTCTGTGTCCCAGCACCACGTTGGGGGTCAGGCTGTCTGGATGGTGGGCCAGGTGAGGCAGGTAGAAGTGGGCGTTGACCTGCATCCCAGACCCTCCCACCGACAACATGTCTGCTGACACACACGCACACGCGCACACACACACACACACACACACACACACACACACACACACACACACAACACACACACACACACACACCTTATTATTGACAGGCTCGTCCCCCGTCAAAGTTCCGTTTTTTTGGGTGTAATTGAGGTCAGAAAACCAAGAAGAACCCCAAAAAATAGAAATGTCATGTATCGGTATATTCTGACCTGAGGAGCTGTTGCTGCTAGGCTGTATGCCAGGCTGAATGCCAGGCTGTATGCCAGGCTGTATGCCAGGCTGAATGCCAGGCTGTATGCCAGGCTGTATGCCAGGCTGAATGCTAGGTGGGGTGATGTTTTGTACCAGCAGCTCCTCCAGCACCTTGCCCAGGTCTCTGCTCACGTTCTGGGCTGCAGCCTCAGCCTGGAGGAGACGCTGGTATAGGACCCCCACACCTCCTGGGTCCATTGCTGGAGGAACTGTGAGAGAGAGACACAGAGAGAGAGAGAGAGAGACAGAGAGAGAGAGAGAGAGAGAGAGAGAGAGAGAGAGAGAGAGAGAGAGAGAGAGAGAGAGAGAGAGAGAGAGAGAGAGAGAGAGAGAGAGAGAGAGAGAGAGAGAGACAAACACAGAGCGAGAGAGACAGAGAGAGAGAGAGAGAGAGAGAGAGAGAGAGAGAGAGAGAGAGAGAGAGAGAGAGACAGAGAGAGAGAGAGAGAGAGAGAGAGAGAGAGAGAGAGACAGAGAGAGAGAGAGAGAGAGACAGACAGACAGACAGAAAGTGTTAGCCAGTGTTGATCAAGCCACACTGTGTAAATAAAAGGTTATATGTCACAAGGAACAAACTGGTTAAAGGGCAAATCCACTTAGGTAGAGGTTTGGGTTGTGTAGTTACCTTGCCATGATGTAACAACAAATCCATTGATTAGGAATTGGTCATTCAAAATATGCTCCTCTTTGGTCAAACAGCTCTCAAAGTCACGCTTTTAGCATGTAAATGAACACAAACAAAGTTGATTCAGACAATATAGAACAGGGTTTTTTTTTCGTTCTTTGATTAAAAAATATGTATATAATTGGTTGCCAAAGCCCAACAGCACCTTCCCGCGACCCCACATTCGGTCACGGCCCATAGTTTGAAAACCGCTGATATTGAACATCACCAAACCCAGTACTGTTTGTTTTTTAATAAAAATAAAATAAATAAATAAGAGAGCTGTTTCACTGTATAATGTCAATGAGGAGTATATTTAGAATTATCAAATTTCTAATCTTTTCTAAATTTTGTTTTATTATGAAGTTGAAACGATTATGTCCAAACTAGTGATATACCAGGTTCAAAGTGGTTAATAATATACTTTAAACCCGGCATAACGTGTTCTAGAGAACAAAGACAAGAAATCAAAGACAAGAACCACTGCTATAGAACAAAGAACTGGTGAGGAGGGCGTGGCTTTGGCATGGGCCAGGGCGTGGCTTTGGCATGGGCCAGGGCGTGGCTTTGGCATGGGCCAGGGCGTGGCTTTGGCATGGGCCAGGGCGTGGCTTTGGCATGGGCCAGGGCGTGGCTTTGGCATGGGCCAGGGCGTGGCTTTGGCATGGGCCAGGGCGTGGCATGTTGGATGGATCATGTATTAACCCTTTAAGACCGGGCGGGAACGCATCCGTGTCATTTTTAGATTTCTTTGGCTATCCAAAAATAGCAGATCTACAAGCTCATAGCACGGCACCGAGTGTCACGCTACAAGCTTGTAGATCTGCTATTTTTGGAAAGAAATCGTGAAAATGTGTGCAAATCTTTGAATATATACTGTATATACAGTATACATGTTTGACTCAAATCTTTGCTTCTGGGGGTCCCTGGAACAAACTATTTTCAGATGGGGGTCCGCGGCTAAATACATATCATTTCTGGTGGTCCTTGACATGAAACAGTTTGAGAACCACTGATATTATAGCAACATACTGTACGTTTTTTTTTAAACTGTTAGGATTTAGAAGACATTTGTAGAATCCCCCCAGAAGCAAAGATTTGAGTTATAATATAAATATATTCAAAAATAATTTTCAAAAATAGCAGATCTACAAGCTCGTAGTGCGGCACTCTGTGCCGCGCTACGAGCTTGTAGATCTGCTATTTTTGAATAGCCAAAGTATGAGATAATGAATAGCTAAACATCTAAAATGACACAGATGCGTCCCAGACTTTAAATGCTTAAAGAAGCTCTAAATGCAGCAGGACTGCATTACTTCACTAGGGCTGACGCTGTTCAAAGCCAGAGGATCAGCTCTCCACTGTCTATTGTTTGGTACTGGGCTGGGCTGGGCTGGGGTGAGACATGCCAGAGAGGGGTGAGACATGCCAGAGAGAGGTGAGACATGCCAGAGAGGGGTGAGACACGCCATGAGAGGGGTGAGACATGCCAGAGAGGGGTGAGACACGCCAGAGAGGGGTGAGATATGCCAGAGAGGGGTGAGACATGCCAGAGAGGGGTGAGACACGCCATGAGAGGGGTGAGACATGCCAGAGAGGGGTGAGACACGCCATGAGAGGGGTGAGACATGCCAGAGAGGGGTGAGACACGCCATGAGAGGGGTGAGACATGCCAGAGAGGGGTGAGACATGCCAGAGAGGGGTGAGACACGCCAGAGAGGGGTGAGACACGCCAGAGAGGGGTGAGACACGCCAGAGAGGGGTGAGACATGCCAGAGAGGGGTGAGACATGCCAGAGAGGGGTGAGACATGCCAGAGAGGGGTGAGACATACCAGAGAGGGGTGAGACACGCCAGAGAGAGGTGAGACATGCCAGAGAGGGGTGAGACATGCCAGAGAGGGGTGAGACACGCCAGAGAGGGGTGAGACACGCCAGAGAGGGGTGAGACACGCCAGAGAGGGGTGAGACATGCCAGAGAGGGGTGAGACATGCCAGAGAGAGGTGAGACATGCCAGAGAGGGGTGAGACACGCCATGAGAGGGGTGAGACATGCCAGAGAGGGGTGAGACACGCCAGAGAGGGGTGAGATATGCCAGAGAGGGGTGAGACATGCCAGAGAGGGGTGAGACACGCCATGAGAGGGGTGAGACATGCCAGAGAGGGGTGAGACACGCCATGAGAGGGGTGAGACATGCCAGAGAGGGGTGAGACACGCCATGAGAGGGGTGAGACATGCCAGAGAGGGGTGAGACATGCCAGAGAGGGGTGAGACACGCCAGAGAGGGGTGAGACACGCCAGAGAGGGGTGAGACACGCCAGAGAGGGGTGAGACATGCCAGAGAGGGGTGAGACATGCCAGAGAGGGGTGAGACATACCAGAGAGGGGTGAGACACGCCAGAGAGAGGTGAGACATGCCAGAGAGGGGTGAGACATGCCAGAGAGGGGTGAGACACGCCAGAGAGGGGTGAGACACGCCAGAGAGGGGTGAGACACGCCAGAGAGGGGTGAGACATACCAGAGAGGGGTGAGACACGACAGAGAGGGGTGAGACATGCCAGAGAGGGGTGAGACACGACAGAGAGGGGTGAGACATGCCAGAGAGGGGTGAGACACGCCAGAGAGGGGTGAGACACGCCAGAGAGGGGTGAGACATGCCAGAGAGGGGTGAGACACGACAGAGAGGGGTGAGACATGCCAGAGAGGGGTGAGACACGCCAGAGAGGGGTGAGACATGCCAGAGAGAGGTGAGACATGCCAGAGAGGGGTGAGACATGCCAGAGAGGGGTGAGACACGCCAGAGAGGGGTGAGACACGCCAGAGAGAGGTGAGACATGCCAGAGAGGGGTGAGACACGCCAGAGAGGGGTGAGACACGCCAGAGAGAGGTGAGACATGCCAGAGAGGGGTGAGACATGCCAGAGAGGGGTGAGACACGCCAGAGGGGGGTGAGACACGCCAGGCGCCACCTGGACAAGGATACTGTACGCGTGAAACCTGAAAAGACTGAAAACTGTTGTGACTGTTTTCATTGTGGAGCATGTGGCAAGCAGCCATACTGATGAAGTTACCGTTTATCAGTGGAGGGAAAAGTACTACAATGGTTTACTTAAGTATCAATACTGCAATGTAGAAATACTCTGTTACAATTAAAAGTCCGGAATTCAAATATTACTTGGGTAAAAGTACAAAAGTATTGGTATCAAAATGTACTTAAAGTACCGAAAGTAGAAAGTACTCATAGTGCAGAATGTCCCATTTAACAACTTTTCAAATGTATAAGAATCTTTTGACAATAGCAGATCTACAAGCTCACAATGCCTCGCATCGCAGAGGCATTGTGTAGATCTGCTATTTTAAAATTGCCGAAATGTATGTAGGGCTGACGTGGTTAATGTATGTTTTGTAATAATAATCAAAATCTACAAAGTAACTAGTAACTAAGTAAGTTGTCAAATAACTGTATAGTGGAGTAAAAGTATAATAATTAGTGTGAAGTAAATGTACTTAGTTACTTTACACCACTGCTTGGTAACTGCCCCAGAGCAGGTCTAGTTACAGCCTGTGAAACTATTAAACCGGTTTCTGCACATACTGTACCTAGGGATGAATGCAGCATTTAAATTATCTGGAATGCATCCTTCTAACAATACAGGTTGAGTTATTTGCATATTGAAACGGCTTAGAAATGTCAAACATGTCAAGCCTCTGACGTTTTTACATATAGTTCGTCATGCAACACGTGTGCGTTCCGCCCTCAGATTCATCTTATGGAGGCCATCACCCCTGCCCACACACACACGTTTAAGTCTATTTAAAGGGATTCTAGGCAACTTCAGAGATAAAAAATCTCTCATCAGCAGTTCGTTTCCCCGACCGCCAGGGGGTGACGCAGGGGGGACTCCTGAAAGGGCCATGCCGAAAATAGGTTGCTTTATTCGGATACAATGCGTGTCACTGCCCGCCCCTGCCGGTACTCTGAATTTGTATTTTTAAATAGAATCTGTCATCATGATTAACTGACCACATACATGAGGTTAAACAACTCAATTCTATCCAAACGCTATCTTAAAAGTAAATTCTGTGCCTCAAAAAATAAGTTTGAGAGCGTTTTAAAGTTTAAAAACCGAAAGTAAAAACACTGCAGAGAAAACAATGGCTGCCGTTACGTTTTTGTCGGCTGCACTCGGTTCCATTCGGTTTCACTCGAACTCGCCGGACGCGCACATGCGTGCATTTCATTTCATTCATACGTCCCAGACAGAGCCGGATACACGGATGTCAAAACATAAATAGTAGGGAAAATACGGATTTCAGAAAGAGGGCTGTGTTTCAATGCAGGAAAACACCCCAACATCATTATATAGTGGCTGATAGAGGGGAAAAATGCAATATATATATATATATATATATATATATATATATATATATATATATATATATATATTTTTTTTTTTTTTTTTTTTTTAATTTCGGCTTAAAGTAACTAGAATACCTTTAAGTTCATGTAAATATATATTAAGTTCAAAATAAAAACGGGTTTCACTCCCACTTTATGGTGCGTCTCTTTTTCCCCTAGAAGGGGACGCAACAATATAATATCCATTCCAAGTTTTATTAGCCTTTGGTCGTGTGGTTAAAGTGTAAACAAACTTCTTATTCTCTTCATTACAGGTGAGAGTCGGCTATTTACTTTATAAACGTTTAATCGTGTGAGGGACTCGCTTGTGCTGATCTACAACTTGTCATGCGGTGCGTCGCGTCGCTTTGTCAGCTTGTAGATCTGTCCCTTTTGAAGAGTGGTGATGTATTCCGTCAGTTTCCGGTTGCCTTTTATGGTCTTAAATGGGACATGGAGCGATGCAAATGATTCTCCACGTGAACGCGCCTCTGACTGTCAGACACAAATGGTTGGCAGGCATGTCCGTTTGTGCTTATCAAAAATATGCACCCCTTTGGCAAATATTGTACTTTTAATCCAATACAATTATTTGAAAACTTTAGTTACTTTGCAGATATAAATGATTACATTATAAAACACACATTAAGCACTTCAGCCCTATCTTAAACCTAGGCCATTTGAAAATAGCAGATCTACAAGCTCACAACGCTCACAACGTCCGTACACACACACACACACACACACACACACACACACACACACACACACACACACACACACACACACACACACACACACACACACACACACACACACACACACACACACACACACACACACACACACACACACACACACACACACACACACCTGTACTTGTCTCACAGTCCAGGTGTGACTTGGGATTTTGTGACACACTTAGGGTTTCCAACTCCCTTACATTCAAATAAGAATAAGAATTATTGCCCAGAAAAAGATAAAATCTCACTATAAATGCCCCAAAGTACAGTTATTATATTAACCACTTGAACCCCAGCGTCCATATTCTTTGGGAACATTAGCCAAAAATAGCTGATCTACAAGCTCACAATGTGTCGGGTCGCCAGGGCACCATATACAAGCTAGAACTGCCACTGTTCTGAGCCATGATGCTGTTGCCAAGTCTGCTTATTATAAGCCAACCTACTGCTCTACCTCCCAAGCCTCTGCTTGCTGCTGCCAACATTATTATTGCTATTATTTCAACATTATCGTTTGATTAAATAATGCCAACATGAGTTTATCTGAATATCAAGGTTCAAGGTTGAGTTTTATTGTTACATCTTGGTGCAAACAGGTGCATGAGATGTAGTGGAGTAGAAGTAAAAGTATAGACAATTGGAAATGCTCCAGTTAAGTAAAAGGTTAGGTTTAGACATAGTTTTACTTAGATTACGTTTAGGAATAAGGTTCGTTTTAGGCATAGTTTTACTGAGGTTAAGTTTAGGAATAAGGTTAGGTTTAGACATAGTTTAACTGAGGTTAAGGTTAGGAATAAGGTTAGGTTTAGACATAGTTTTACTGAGGTTAAGGACGGTTAGGAATAAGGTTAGGTTTAGACATAGTTTTACGGAGGTTAAGGTTAGGAATAAGGTTAGGTTTAGACATAGTTTTACTGAGGTTATGGTTATGAATAAGGTTAGGTTTAGACATAGTTTTACTGAGGTTATGGTTATGAATAAGGTTAGGTTTAGACATAGTTTTACTGAGGTTATGGTTATGAATAAGGTTAGGTTTAGACATAGTTTTACTGAGGTTAAGGTTAGGAATAAGGTTAGGTTTAGACATAGTTTTACGGAGGTTAAGGTTAGGAATAAGGTTAGGTTTAGACATAGTTTTACTGAGGTTAAGGTTAGGAATAAGGTTAGGTTTAGACATAGTTTTACTGAGGTTAAGGTTAGGAATAAGGTTAGGTTTAGACATAGTTTTACTGAGGTTAAGGTTAGGAATAAGGTTAGGTTTAGACATAGTTTTACTGAGGTTAAGGTTAGGAATAAGGTTAGGTTTAGACATAGTTTTACTGAGGTTAAGGTTAGGAATAAGGTTAGGTTTAGACATAGTTTTACTGAGGTTAAGGTTAGGAATAAGGTTAGGTTTAGACATAGTTTTACTGAGGTTAAGGTTAGGAATAAGGTTAGGTTGAGGCGTAGTTTTACTGAGGTTAAGGTTAAGAATAAGGTTAGGTTTAGACATAGTTTTACGGAGGTTAAGGTTAGGAATAAGGTTAGGTTTAGACATAGTTTTACTGAGGTTAAGGTTAGGAATAAGGTTAGGTTTAGACATAGTTTTACTGAGGTTAAGGTTAAGAATAAGGTTAGGTTTAGACATAGTTTTACTGAGGTTAAGGTTAGGAATAAGGTTAGGTTTAGACAGTTTTATGGAGGTTAAGGTTAGGAATAAGGTTAGGTTGAGGCGTAGTTTTACTGAGGTTTTCTCCAATAAAAAGATTTATACTAAATAAAATAAAGAAGTTTTACTGAGGTTATGTTTAGGAATACTTGGTGGCGACCGTTCCGGGGTCACCGGATTTGGCCCGGGGCGAGCGTTCTTGTATTGTTTTCCACCACTGTAACGTATTTTCAGGGGTCATCAGCATGTCCGTACACGGACAAACATGTCTGTGGCAAGACATGTCTACTGTATGTCCGTGGCACATTTTTTATTTTGAAAAATAAATCTAGATATAGCTTATATATTTTATTCGTTATAATGTAGAAACATATAACTTTGGTGACTCGTAAAGTAACATGCTCATGACATGAGTTGCAGGAGATTTTTAGCTGGCCTATTGCACATGGTACCGGTCCTGTACACACAATTGCATCAGGTGAAGACAACAAGACTAAGCTAAACGAAACGATTGCTAATAACTGCCTCAATTCTGTGAAAATAGCTAAATGTGCATTTTTTTAAAAAGGTAATATTACCAGAATCACATAGGCCTAGCCCTAAATATATAATAATGGACTCCTGATGTGCCATATTGTCTACTCTATTCCACAGCGCTACACATTTGAAAACAAGCCACTTATCAAAATAAGTAAAAATATCATTTGGGGGGGAAAAACGATCTACAAGCTGGATTATTATTATCCAAATCAATCAATCAAAACACATTACAGCATGTTGTGAGCTTGTAGATCAGATTTGGTTGAAAAACTACCCCCTCACTCTGGGTGCTATGGTGAAGAGCATGTTGACTCATTTTATGAAAAACAGGGTGTACGCAAAGATGATTTTAAACTCTCCCCTGTGAAAACAGAAGAGGTGTTTAAAAAATTTAGTGCTCTTCATCAACACAGAGACACAGGCCTCGACAATATCCCCGCCAAATTTCTAAAAGACTCGGCCGCCTCCATTGCTCCAATCATTACCCACATAATAAACCTCTCCATCATACAGGGACGGGTCCCTAACGATTTTAAAAAAAGCAAGGGTGACCCCTCTGTACAAAAAAGGAAACAAATTAGACCCTGGCAACTACCACCCTATTTCTATTCTTAGCTCCATCTCGAAAGTCATGGAAAAAATAGTCTATGAACAGGTCGATAAGTATCTTGCCGAAAAAAATCTAATCTACAAATTCCAATCTGGTTTCAGAACAAACCACTCCACTGACACATGCCTTCTCTATTTGAACGACTCTATCAAACAAGATGGGCAAATATTGCGGCATGGTCATGCTGGACCTCCAGAAGGCCTTTGACACCGTCAATCACCCAATTATGATCAATAAGCTCAAAGCAATAGGTTTTGATGATACGTCAGTGAACTGGATGAGATCCTACCTGGAAGGGAGGGAGCAAGTGGTGGAAGTAAACGGCACCCAGTCCCCCCCCCTCCCTGTGACTTGTGGTGTCCCACAAGGAAGTATACTAGGACCTTTACTGTTCCTGATATATGTGAATGACATGTCATCAGCCTGCGACTGCAAACTGTTCCTGTTCGCAGATGACTCTGCCCTGCTAGTCTCGGACAGGGACAGGCTGCAGGTTGAGAAAACTCTCAGCTCCGAACTCAACAAGATCTGCATCTGGCTCTCTGACAACAAACTTTCTTTACACCTGGGTAAAACTGAATCCATCCTCTTTGGGTCCAGTCCTAACCTTAGCAAGGCAGAGAGTTTCACGATCAAAGTGGGTGATGATGTCATCAAAAGAAAGGATGAAATTACCTACCTGGGCTCCATCTTGGAGGCAAACCTCTCTGGTAACAAAAATGCTGAAAAAGTGATCAAAAATGTCAACCAAACAACACGCTATTTGTGGAGGATTGATCGTCTAGTCAGTAAGAATACTCTGAAGATTCTTGCAGGGGCCCTCATTCAAGGTCATTATGATTATGCATGCACTTCATGGTATCACAACACCTCCAAGGCCTTAAAAACAAGGCTCCAAACATCCCAAAACAAACTTGTAAGGCTACTTCTTGGCCTCAATCACAAAACCCATCTAACCCCTGCTCATTTTGCTAGGATTGGATGGCTTAGGGTTGAGGACAGAGTACAGCAACTTGTTATGGGCCTGGTCTTCAAGATACACCACAACATTGGGATCCCCCTGTATTTGTCAAAATACTTCCATGAATGAATTAATGAAGTCCATGATCATAACACCAGAGGCAGCTCCACAAATCATGTTCAACCCAGATTTGGCTCAACTAAGGGAATGAACTCGTTCTCATGATATTAATATATCAAAAATGTGGAATGCCCTACCAAAAGGAGTAAAGGAGTGTAAAACCCTACTCACTTTCAAAACTGCCCTAAAGATTCTGCAATTCGAAAATGGCCTCTGTCTAAGTCTTAACCTACCCCCCCTTCATTTTCCTCTTTTGTATATATATATATATATATATATTTTTTCTATTCATACCAGTAACCTGAAAGCTGATTGTATGACATTCTGTATAGTAGTGTGTATATCTGTCTGCCTCTTATATGACATCATGATTTGTGTGCATGGGGTTCTCATCTTAAACAAGCTTAGTGCTTAATGAGAGTTCCAGTTTTAGTTGTATTGTGAATTACTTCCATGTACTGTTATGTACTGTCATGTACTATTCTCATGTCTTACTAAATAAACTACATCAATCAATCAATCAATGTTCTTTTTAGCTTATAATGACATGCCCAAAATTGGGATGTCAGGGTTAAAGTGGTAGCTATACTTTAGAAAACCTGGAGACTGGGAAGTTATCCACTGTATACTGGCAGGTGGTAGGCCTTGCGCTAGATCGCGTATTTTAATAGCTTTTTTTTAAATATTTTTTTAGATCTGACGTTCATAGTGAAAAAAATAAATAACCTAAGTCTCGCTAGACGAGATTGAAATCTCGAGATTTCAATCTCGTCTAGCGAGACTTCTGTTTTTTTTTACAGTGTTCTGTCAGTATGAACGTCAGATCTCCAAAAAAAAAAAGCTATTAAAATATGCGATCTAACGCAAGGCCTATCCGCGCACGTTTTAAGCTGTGGCAGACCCAGGATGAGTTAAGAAATGTTTCTACTGTACCATTCATCCTAAGATATCATAACATCATAGGAAAGGTAAGAAAACCTTAGTCCAAAATTCTCCTTTAAATGTGGCATCATGGTCCAAGCACATTCCATGTTTGGGATTTCAATAATTGACAACTATAATAACACTCCACAATCATAATCCATGGAAATCTCTCTCCATCCACAGCCTAGGACCTCCTGCAACCTAAAAGTTAGCTCACGTCTGATCAAAGTCAGGTGCCTTCACATTAAACTATTGTGCCACTGCATTCATTTAGAATCCTGTCATGCCCTTCATTAATTAGCCTGGTAAACCCTCCCTCCGGAAATCTCATTTCTATTTGATTCCAGGAGTGAGTCTGGCCTGATCCGCCTTTCTGCAATATTGGCTGTGGGCTGGAGTTGGGCGGGAGTAATACCGTTGACTGACAACCCCTTCAGCCAATGATAATTTTTCCCCTTCAGCCAATCAGCAGTTCACCAGTCTAATGTGACGCAACGGGACTTTTGAGACTTTCGGGGCCCAAAATGGGTTGCCTTATTCGGATGGGTGTCACTGCCCACCCCTACCGGTTCTCTAAATTTTTATTTTTAAATAGGCTTTGTCATGATTAATTGACCACATATATGAAGTTAAACAACTAAATTCTATCCAAACGATATCTTATAAGTAAATTCCGTGCCTCAAAATAGAAGTTAGAGAGCTTTTTGAAGTAAAAAAATAGCGGAGAATATAGCGGACAGAAAAAGATGGCTGCCGTTCGTGTTTTGGGCTCACTCGAACTCGCCACCTGATTGGCCAACTGTCGCTGTCAATCACAGAACGATGTGCGACGACGCTGATAGGCTCGGTTAGCTGGTAATTCCACTAGAAACCCCCACAATGGGATATCAGGCCAGACTCACTCCTGGAATCAAATAGAAATGAGATTTCCGGAGGGAGGGTTTACCAGGCTATTCATTAATCACTCATCATGTACATTATCCTTTTTGCCTCTCAAGTTTCCTTGTTCCAGTGTTCCACTGGCATTTTATCCTTGACGTTTCCGTGAGAAGCATTTAACATGTAATCATGATTTATGTCTAATAAATCAAAAACAAATCAAGTGGAGCTTGTAGGGTGTGTCTTTTTTCCATTGTTACATGTGCATGCCTTGGACTTTCTCATCAACAGAGAATACCTGATCACCTTAATGGAATCCACTAGCTGCCGTACAATCTCTCTATATTAGCCATATGATGTATAATATTAATCACCCACGTGGCCCTTTAGAGGTTGAAGCTCTGTCTGTACTGATGAGACTCAATTATTATTATCCAAAATAATTAGGATTTTAATGTGTTGGTGGTTAAGTGGCTCAGTAGTTAATGCAGACATACTATTGTTTTAAAATGTGCAGCACATTGGAATAGACCCTATGACACATGAGGAGTCCATTAGTATACATATAGGGCTAGGCCACTGTGTTTTTGGTAAGATGATTATTTTTGCATGTCCGTGGCAAAAATGAAATATGAATGAAAATGTCCATCACAAGCTGCCATGGTGATGACCCCTGCTTCTTTTTGTTCGGCTTCCTTCAGACAATGCAATAGCATACAAGTAATAATAATACTAATAATGATAATAATAAAAAAAAACAAGTGAAGAACAAAAAAGAAAGAGAAAGAGTGGAAAAACAAGAGTCACTCTGTAGTTTTATACTGAAAGGATAATAAGAATAAAAAAAGTAAAAAACCCTACACCTTGGTATGTCATATACACCACCAGCATGTATCAGTAGCTGTCACAGTAGAGTCTGCTTTATGTAAACAACCTCACAGTATCTTCTAAATCAGTGGTTCTCAAACGTATTCATGTCAAGGACCCCCAAATTGACATTTATTAGCCCGCGGACCCCCATTTTGAAAAGATATGCCAGGGACCCCCATAAGAGAAGATTTTTACGGCTCTAGCAGTGATTCTCAACCATTTTAATCTCAAGGACCCCCCAGTTTGACACGGACCCCCATTTAATGGCATTTCTATCTCTGGGACCCCAATTTATATTGTAAAATCAATGTTAATGTAGCTCTGAGAGTGTACAAATGGAACCAAATGGACGGGTCCATTTGGTTCCATTTGTACACTCTCAGAGTTACAGACCCATAAGGGTCCATTTGGTTCCTAACTATCCATCATTTAGCTGGGGACCCCCTGGAACTCCCTCAAGGATCCCTGGGGGTCCCCGGACCCCACTTTGAGAAGCAATGTTCTAAATGATGGAGCCTACAGCCTTTAGGAACAGTTCAAGCATATGATTAAAGTTTATTTATTTAGCGAATGCAAAGTCCTTAAAGGGCAAGACCACTTTGGTAGAGGTTTGGGTTGTGTAGTGCCATGATGTAACTCCAAAGGTGGACAAGAAATCAAAAATAATTGCTCCATTGATTAGAAATTGATAATTCAAAATATGCTCCTCATTGACTTACATTGTACGGTAAAACAGCTCTCAAAGTCACTCTTTTAGCACATAAACAAACACAAACAAAGTTGATTCTGACAATATAGAACATCACCAAACCCAGTATTGTTTGTTTTTTTAATAAAAAATTTTAACTTCCTGTTGATTTTGCTATTTTTATTAAGAAGAAAACCCGGACTGGATCCGTGGATCCGGATCTTCAAGTAGTAAAATCAGCAGGAAGTTGACATTTTTATAAAAAAAATAAATTAAAATAAAATAAATAAATTGTCTGAATTAGCTTTGATTGTGTTCGTTTACGTGCTAAAATAGTGACTTTGAGAGCTGTTTTACCGTACAATGTAAGTCAATGAGGAGCATATTTTGAATTATCAATTTCTAATCAATGGAGCAATTATTTTAGATTTCTTGTCCTCCTTTGGAGTTACATCATGGCAAGGTAAATACACAACCCAAACCTCTACCAAAGTGGTCTTGCCCTTTAAGCCAAGCAGTTAAAGTCATTAAAGTACATGAAAAGGACAGGAGAGGGAGAGACAGACAGTTTTCAAGTGTATAACATGTATTAAAAATCGTTTGAAAATAGCCGATCTACAAGCTCACAATGCGTCATGATGCCACGCATTGTGAGCTTGTAGATCGGCCATTTCCAAATGACCGAAATAGGGTGGAAGTGGGTAATGTATGTTTTAATCAAAATAGTCACAAAATTCAAAGTAACTAGTTACTAAAGTTTTCAAATAATTGTAGTGGAGTAAAAGTATAATATTTGTCTCTGAGATGTAGTGGAGTAGCCTACATTGGAAATAATACTCCAGTAAAGTTAAAATACCTCAAAATTGTACTGAGGTAAAGTACTTGAGTAAATTTACTTAGTTACTTTACACCACTGCGTCTATGATAGGCTAGTCTTGATCCCAGGCTAAGGCTAAGGCAGACAGACAGACAGACAGACAGACAGACAGACAGAATCATCTTAAATCATTGTAAAAAGGTCACTTCTTGACTTAATTTTAAAAGTAGTCATTGAAAGTTGATTAAATTATATATATATATATATATATATATATATATATATATATATATATATATATATAAATAAAATGCTACTAAATCAACATCTCACAACAAACAAGTGTCCAGAGCTGGCCACTCAGGACAAGTGTACAAACTCAGGACAAGTGTACAAATGGAACCAAATGGACCCTTTGAGGGTCCATTTGGTTCCATGTGTACACTCTCAGGAGTTAAATATGAATGAAATAATAATGATGAACTTACCTTCATTATGAACAGAGGTGAACCAGCAGGTGAGAGACAGAAACGACAATAGAGCCAAACAACAACATCCCAGTCTGACAGCATGGAGCCGCATTTCATTCAGATCACATTAAATGACATTACACTGAATTAAACCATATGTACCATTAACCATTAACCATGTGGATGTAATGAGCAGACAGACACTGCGTTATATGAGTCCCCATGCAGTCAGTCAGTCACACACACACACACACACACACACACACACACACACACACACACACACACACACACACACACACACACACACACACACACACACACACACACACACACACACACACACACACACACACACACACACACACACCAAACAGGTACAGTCACACACTTCCTCCTGTCATTAGTTGACAGTTACAAAGCCGTTCCTCCTACAGGTGACCACGCTGCCTGCTGCACTGACTGCGGTCAAACAGCGACGCCTGCTGTTCATGAAGAGAATGGCAGATAGGGGTCTGTGCATGGCATGCTGCTACACCGAAAAACAAAACCTATCGAATTCCGTGCCGGCAGATTTAATCGTTTTTCCATGTTTTGACGAATTCATCGGTTTACCATTATATAAACGGAGCATTTAAACACATTTGAAATCTGAGGATTTTTGGATACTATTTTAAATAGTTTTTGGGAAAATGCTGCTAATTGTCCCAAAAGTGACTGCAGCTTCCTGAATGATTGCTGCCATTTGGCTCCAAAGGCTTCACACAAAGCTAGCCTTGCCAACATGTAGGCCTATAACACTTTATAACTGTTAACAGTGGTTTCGAGAAGCCATTTTCCCCCCAAGTTGCAACGTGACATAAAGCTCTGTTTACACAATGCTGTGACCCCACCAACTGTACATTCTTTACCCTTCTTTTGTTTCTTAAATTGTTTATGGTTTGACACTTGCGTTGGTAATGCAGAGGACAGGAGAGAAGGGTTTTAGGCTACACCAAAAAACAACACCTATCGAAGTCCGTGCCGCCGGAGGGCGTTGTTTTTGCACTCTCGGCAAATCCATTATTATTTACAGCAGTTTATCTCAAAGTGGGGTGGGGGGTCGGTCTGGAGTCTCCATGTATATTAAGCTCTTTATTAAACAGAAAATACATGTTCAGGTGAGGATACCAATTTTATCCAATCAGGAGAGAGAACTCACACAGGCTGCAGGTTAAACAAGTGAAATTGGAAGTGATTTCATCCAAAAAATATCACTTAGCCTTTTAATGAAGAGAATAGGAGCTAATAGGGTCTATACTACACCGAAAAACAATGCCTCGAATCGAATTACGTGCTAACAGAGATTGTTGTTTTGCACTTTCCAGCCCAGTTAATATAGTTTAATATGTCAAAATCAGTTTGTAAGGGTCCATCTGGTTCCATTTGTACACTGTACACTCTCAGAGTTATGGGCATCCTTGAAATTAACTACACTTTGGTAAGACCTCTAAAGGAAGTAAGGAAGAGGCCCAATTTCTTTCCAATATGGCTGCTGTGCATAGAGTCCATTCCTGAATGCCTCTATGTGAGTAACATTACAGTGAGCGTCCCAGACAAGAGAAAAGTCACATTTTCCTGAGAAACACATTCAGTGTTTGATCATTTATTATGAATCAATGTTCTAGATTAGATCAGATGAAGTACCCTTTAAAAGCCAGTAGGGGGAAACCACACACTTCTAAATGCGTTTTTTTTTTGTTTACAAACAAATGCTCAACAGATAAATGGTGAAGAATATGTTAAAGGTTTTTATTGCAAAAGCAAAATCTCATAACAAAGCTCGCATGTACAGTCTTCATTGACAAAGTAATATATATTTAAGTAAAATATCTGCATGAATTTAGAAACAGGATGAAATGAGTTTAACTTATATGTTTATGCCAATATTAGCTCAACTTTCAGCCACACATTTTAAAGCACCACTATGTAACTTTTTTAATTAATAAAATGCAAATTTTACCAATAATCTTTGTCATGCTTTATACAAATATGTTACCCTGATTGTAGCACTTTGAGATTTGTACGTAGAGTGCATTATAAATACAACTCATTATTACTATGTCAAACGAAATGCTCAACAGATAAATGATGAACAATATATTAAAGGTTTTTATTGCAAAAGCTAAATCTCATAACAAAGCTCACAGCCTTCATTGACAAGTTAAATATATTTAAGTAAAATATCTGCATATCTAAGAAAAATATCTGAATTTACAAACAGGATGAAAATGAATTACACTAATTATGCCAACATAGTCTCAACTTTAAGCCACACATTTTAAATGAGCAAAGAATTGTGCTTCTCTAGTATTAATCCTCCAGCTTGTTTCTATGTCAGCTCAACTGTTAAAAAGCCACAGCATGAAAGTGTTAAATGTCAGCGTGTGAGACATCAACCATAAACCACTTCATCTTAACTTCTCCTTTATAAGAGCTCTCTGTCTTATCGTCAGTGGTGGAAAGTAACTAAGTACATTTACTCACTGTACTCAAGTACAATCTTGAGCTATTTTTTACTTTACTGGAGAATTTCCAATTTTGAGTACTTTTACTTCTACTCCACTACATCTCAGAGGCAATTACTGTACTTTTACTCCACTACAATTATTTGAAAACGTATTATTATTATTACAAAACATTAACCACTTCAGCCCTACAGTTCAGCCATTTGAAAATAGCCGATCTACAAGCTCACAATGCGTCGCATCACATTTTTATACATTCACAAAACTTGTGAAATGGGACATTCTGCATAATGAGTACTTTCTACTTTTGGTACTTTCAGTACATTTTGATACCAATACTTTTGTACTTTTACTCAAGTAAATTTTTAATTCCGGACTTTTACTTGTAACAAGTAAAGTGTTTCTCATTATCACAGTATTGATACTTTTACTTTTACATGCGAGTCCTCCTTCCATCACTGCCTACATGTACAGTATAATTCTTGTTTAATTCTCGTGTGTGTGTGTGTGTGTGTGTGTGTGTGTGTGTGTGTGTGTGTGTGTGTGTGTGTGTGTGTGTGTGTGTGTGTGTGTGTGTGTGTGTGTGTGTGTGTGTGTAGTTGTTGTATGTTGTGTTTACACACATACATTATTAGCCCGTAGGCCGTAGTCTTGACGACCATGCAGTCTTATTCAAAGGTTAACATGTATTTTAGATAGAATGTTATTTAGACAGATACCAGGTTCATGTGTTGACCTGACATCCTATAGTTTCTATATAGTTTTAATGTACAGTTTATTTATTGATATTATAATGTTTAGACTGATGATAGGTTCTTGGTTTACCTATGATCCTAGATTACAGACACATTAACACTGTCTCTATGCATATAATGTATTACCTTGTGTTTACCTTGATTACTGTAAATCACTCAGCATTAAGAGCGTCTGATAAATGTCTACATTGTAAATCATAATATGTATGTTTTTCACTTTAGACGTACTGCTTTGTTTTGAACTTGTGCAGAACTTTGGTCGACTATACGGTTGTAAAAACATAAATACAATCTGATTCTATTTGATTAACATTCCAAAGTGGAGAGAGAAAGAGGGGCTGAACAGTAAAAGAGCATAGAGTTTAAAGGTAGGGTAAGTGATATTACTTTGTTAAAATAATTGTTAAATAACTATATATTCTGATAGTAATCATTGCTATAGAGTGTTTGTTCAGTAACAGGAGTCTCACTGTCTCTTCAGCTCTTTAGTAAACAGAAAATATTATGTTCAGGCCAGGATACCAGTTTTATCCAATCAGGAGAGAGAACTCATACAGGATAAACAAGTCAAATTAGAAGTGATGACACACAGTAATGAGCAGACTAAATAGGAACTGGAACACTTATCAAAATGAAGCTGATAAAGAGGTACTTCTGCCCTGATTTGGTTTAAATGTGCAACAACCTGAACATGTATTTACTGTTTATTAAAGAGCTGGAGAAATGGGGGGGGGGGGGCTGTTACTGAACAAACACTCTATAGCAATGATTACTATCAGAATATAGTGCTTTAAAGGAGTAGTTCACCCAAACAAAAATCTTATTTTCTATCAATTATACACATCATGAAGCTTTGAATTCATGGAGATTTTTTAGTTTTTGTCGCATTCTTAAGCCAATAATGTGATGAGCGGGTGGCTGCTCAGTAGGAGACTCTTTAAGACTCTTTAAGTAGTCTCTGCCGGTCATCAAATTATTCTCAGGAATGAGACAAAAACTAAACATCTCCATGAATTCAAGGCTTCGTGGTGTAATTGATAGAAAATAAGTCATTGTTTGGGTGAACTACTCCTTTAACCTTTCAAAAAACAGTTTTGTTTTGACCAAAAAAATATCACTTTTCTACCTTTAAAACACAGGAGTTACTGGGTTTCCATGACAACCATGTTGCCGTAAAGCGGGTCTTGTTGTTGTTGTGGAGGAGGAGGGCGGGTCTTCATCTTGTAGTAAATGTAGAATCCAACACTCACCATGAGCAGGACGCACATTTCAGCCACTTGGAAGTAGAGATACACACCGTGATCTACACACAACACATCACAATGGATACATTTTACACAATTATCATTAGTATATGTTTATCTAAATGTAGAATAGCCAATTATTTTTACCCATTTCTTTTTGTCATTGTGCCAAATATGCTAATTATTTCCTCTCCTCACACATGTCTGTGTTGTCACTGCTGTCGTTTCCTACTGACTCACCTGCCAGTGAGGAGCCCCCACCGAGAGGACGTAGCACTTTCGCCCTACTCCTCCCGTTCAACACCCCCCACTGACAGGCTCCGCCCCCAGCCCATAGGAGTACAACTGAGTATAGACACTCAGCCAAGCCAGATGCACTGTGGGGGATTTGAAAACCTAGACACTGTGGTGGACAGGTACTTTACCACTGAGCCACCTGAGAACACATTTTCTTGATTGATATCCTGTATATATCTCCATATGACCAACATAAAAATAAAAATATAAGTGACGATTTTCATGCTCATGAGTTGATCATTTACATCATTCAAATGCAAGAAGAAAATGTCGATAATCAAACCACTGCACCAGAATGAATGAGGACTTAATGAAGTACGATGGATGAATGTGTTGATCTGTGTTGATGGTCAGAGCAGTGGTTTGAGTGTTAGGATGTGAGAGGAGGTTAGGATGTGAGAGGAGGTTAGGAGGATGTGAGAGGAGGATGTAAAGGTCCTTACCCAGGCTGGAACTCTCACCGGGTGTTGTTGTTGGTAGTTCTGTTGTTGTCGTCTGTGTTGTAGTCGGTGTGGGACATGAGGTGTCAGTATCAAACACCCATCCTGATATCTGTGTCCCGTTGGATGAGGTGCAGTTGATGAATTTGAAGCCTAACAGACACACATGGTGGGTAAAAGTAAATGTAAAATGGTGCATTTATATACTGTAGCACCTTTATCCAAAGGGCTTTACAATCACACACTGATGAGAGAGGAAACCGTACAAGCTGCTCATCAGCAGCAGTTAGGGGTTCAGTGTCTTGCTCAAGGACACTAACCTATAGGGAGAGCCAGGGATCAAACCACTGGACCTCCTGATCCACTGACCCAAATGTATAAGCAAACAACTGGATTTAATGAGTCAGTGTTGTCATGGTAACCAGAAGGTTACTGGTTCTGCACCGGTCTGGTAAGTCTATGTGTAGAAGTGTCCCTGAGCAAGGCACTTAACCCTTAACTGCTCCCTAAGTGCTGTATTAATAGTTAGGATGGGTTAATGCAGAGGACAAATGTCACCTACAGTATGTACTGTGATGAATACCAACAAGAGGACTCAATTCATTATTATTATTACAATTATTATTAGTATTCATTACTGTCATGTTCATCAGCATCAGTTATAATCATGTTCAGTCTCACCTGGACATGGTGAGATGTTCTGATCAGCAACATCACTGCTAACACTGTTGTTCACGTCACAGATCAGGAGTCCAGATGTCCCCAGAGTCAGTGTGATGCTCTGTGTGTCATGATGTCCAGAGAGGAGCTGCTTGTCTGTCAGGGTTTGTCCATCCAGAGTCCAGCTGTACTGGACACTGTCCCCTTCACAGGAGCAGGACACCCTCATCTGTCCTTGAGACAGACACTCAGAGGACAGCTTAGGAGGAGACACTGGAGCTGGAGGACACACAGTTAAAACACAGTGGAAGACACAAGACATTAGATTGATAGATGTGACATTGTCAAACTTACAATGTACCATAGTTTGCATTTATAGCAGATAATCATGTCCATGACTAACGTTTTTGGTTATGTGGTATAAGTCACTATTTGTAATGACAGTGCTGCATTGATGCATTTTATTTACAGTTCTTCTAGTCTCTACTCTCACTGGTAAAATATTGACATGTAATTAGGGAAACAACTTATATTATGATATATTTAGTGTTAAAATGTAGATTCATAGCAATGAATGATTAATTAAAGTAACATTAATATGAAAGTGCAGTAGTTGTAGATGTTCTCTCAGAGCTGAACATAATCATCTGTGTAATCAGTGAAGGTTTATAACAATGTTTTATTGAACTTCACTAAACTACTGTAAACTAAACTTAACAACAATAGAAAAGTGATGTTGTCTCTAAGAGATACTGGAATATGTTGTTGTTGTCAGAATCAGAATCAGAATCAGTTTTATTGTCACATCACAGGTTTACAAGGTAAACAAGTGGGTGAAATTCGTTTTTGTACATCGTTCCCATCGCAACGTTAATTTCCATAGAAAGAAGAGGGGGGGGGGGGGGGGGAGAAGAAGAGGGGTGGGGGGCAAGTGGGAAGGAGATCAAACAAGAGAACAACAGAAGGCCAGACAAGTTATCTACACAATGATTATTGATTATTTTATATCAGTTCTTATTAGTAACACTTTACCTTGAACAGACAGATGGAGATGTTTAGTTTCAATGGCCTTTCCTGATGATGAGTCAGCGACTACAAGGACATAATGAGCTTCATCACTCCTTGTGATGTCACTCATCTTAAATGTCCCACTACTGACATTAAAGGATGATCTGTTTATGTATTTATCTGCAACCCTAAACCTATTCCTTCTAAACTCGAATACTGGGTCTTTTGCCTCTTTTGACCATGTGTATTCACGTCCTGTCTCAATCTTCTCCACCAGTCGTAGATCAACGGTTCCTCCCACAGCTGCATAACATTGAGTTCCATTCTGTCTGGCATCACAGGGGTTCTGCAAACCTGGACAGTTTGAAACATAACACATAAAAACATTAGGAACATCTATCATTTCTTATAGTCATAACTGATCGTCTAATAGCTATTACTTCCCAAGATGTATGTAACCACAGATGACTTCATTCACCCTAAAATATAATTAAATATGATCTACAGTGACGTCACTCCATAGTATACGTGGAAATAGGAGAAGGAAACGTTACAAGCCAGAGCAGATGGACATGCTGCCGTGTGTGTGCGTGTGTGTGTGTGTGTGTGTGTGTGTGTGTGTGTGTGTGTGTGTGTGTGTGTGTGTGTGTGTGTGTGTGTGTGTGTGTGTGTGTGTGTGTGTGTGTGTGTGTGTGTGTGTGTGTGTGTGTGTGTGTGCATGTGAACATGACTGATTAATCCTGTATGTCATTGGTTCTCAACGTGGGGTCCAGGGACCCGCAGGGGTCTCCAGCTAAATTAGCTAATAATAATACAGCATCACAATCATGTTAACCTCTTTAAACATATTTGATACTTTGGCTTTTCAGATATATCAGATATATGAGCTTGTAGATCTACTAACTTTTGAAAAATCGTGAACATTTGTGCAAATCTTTGAATATAGTGTAATATATATTTTTTCAAGCGAACATTTTTAACTCAAATCTTTGGGGGTCCATGCAGCCAAATACCACTGATATATATACATCTGTATGTCACTCTCAGCATGCATTCAGACCATGTGACTGCTTTACCTCATCCATCAGCCTCTCACTGACTGTATCAACAGAAGATATTATTGATCACTTTGTACTGTATATAATCATGTGATTTAAACACTTTGTACTGTATATAATCATGTGATTTAAAACACTTTGTACTGTATATAATCATGTGATTTAAAACACTTTGTACTGTATATAATCATGTGATTTAAAACACTTTGTACTGTATATAATCATGTGATTTAAACACTTTGTACTGTATATAATCATGTGATTTAAAACACTTTGTACTGTATATAATCATGTGATTTAAACACTTTGTACTGTATATAATCATGTGATTTAAAACACTTTGTACTGTATATAATCATGTGATTTATAACACTTTGTACTGTATATAATCATGTGATTTATAACACTTTGTACTGTATATAATCATGTGATTTATAACACTTTGTACTGTATATAATCATGTGATTTAAAACACTTTGTACTGTATATAATCATGTGATTTAAAACACTTTGTACTGTATATAATCATGTGATTTATAACACTTTGTACTGTATATAATCATGTGATTTAAACACTTTGTACTGTATATAATCATGTGATTTAAAACACTTTGTACTGTATATAATCATGTGATTTAAACACTTTGTACTGTATATAATCATGTGATTTAAACACTTTGTACTGTATATAATCATGTGATTTAAACACTTTGTACTGTATATAATCATGTGATTTAAAACACTTTGTGCTGTATATAATCATGTGATTTAAACACTTTGTGCTGTATATAATCATGTGATTTAAAACACTTTGTACTGTATATAATCATGTGATTTAAACACTTTGTACTGTATATAATCATGTGATTTAAAACACTTTGTACTGTATATAATCATGTGATTTAAACACTTTGTACTGTATATAATCATGTGATTTAAAACACTTTGTACTGTATATAATCATGTGATTTAAAACACTTTGTACTGTATATAATCATGTGATTTATAACACTTTGTACTGTATATAATCATGTGATTTAAACACTTTGTACTGTATATAATCATGTGATTTAAAACACTTTGTGCTGTATATAATCATGTGATTTAAACACTTTGTGCTGTATATAATCATGTGATTTAAAACACTTTGTACTGTATATAATCATGTGATTTAAAACACTTTGTACTGTATATAATCATGTGATTTAAAACACTTTGTACTGTATATAATCATGTGATTTAAAACACTTTGTACTGTATATAATCATGTGATTTAAAACACTTTGTACTGTATATAATCATGTGATTTAAACACTTTGTACTGTATATAATCATGTGATTTAAACACTTTGTACTGTATATAATCATGTGATTTAAAACACTTTGATAATCATGTGATTTAAAACACTTTGTACTGTATATAATCATGTGATTTAAAACACTTTGTACTGTATATAATCATGTGATTTAAAACACTTTGATAATCATGTGATTTAAAACACTTTGTACTGTATATAATCATGTGATTTAAAACACTTTGTACTGTATATAATCATGTGATTTAAAACACTTTGTACTGTATATAATCATGTGATTTATAACACTTTGTACTGTATATAATCATGTGATTTAAAACACTTTGTACTGTATATAATCATGTGATTTAAAACACTTTGTACTGTATATAATCATGTGATTTAAAACAATTTGTACTGTATATAATGTGATTTAAAATAATAATCTTGAAAGTATTGGAAAATGTTGAATAATTGTGGCTTACAGTATGTATCATGTGTTTAATGCAGTTCTAACCATAATAGATCTGTATCTGTATAGAGCTTACAGTATGTATCATGTGTTTAATGCAGTTCTAACCATAATAGATCTGTATGTGTATAGAGCTTACAGTATGTATCATGTGTTTAATGCAGTTCTTACCATAATAGATCTGTATGTGTATAGATGGGATGAGACATTATTATATGATGATTAATAACGTCTGTATAAACACTGTTTATGTCTAAGTAACTGTGTGTGACTGTGGTAAAGACAGGACAGCACTAACAGAGGAAGAGGAGGAGTTATTGTGGTAAAGACAGGACAGCACTAACAGAGGAAGAGGAGGAGTTATTGTGCTAAAGACGCACAAACAGAGGAAGAAGAGGAGTGAAAAAACAGAAGCTGAGGTTAAGATGTCAGCACTAACTTTATCTGACATCTTTCATCTGTTTATGGTTTATGTCTCTACACTGTTAAATGATTAGTGTTAACTTTACACATGTAACCAAATGGACCCTGAGTGTACCAATGTAACCAAATGGACCCCGAGTGTGCAAATGTAACCAAATGGACCCTGAGTGTACCAATGTAACCAAATGGACCCTGAGTGTGCAAATGTAACCAAATGGACCCCGAGTGTATAAATGTAACCAAATGGACCCTGAGTGTGTAAATGTAACCAAATGGACCCCGAGTGTATAAATGTAACCAAATGGACCCTGAGTGTGTAAATGTAACCAAATGGACCCAGAGTGTACCAATGTAACCAAATGGACCCCGAGTGTGCAAATGTAACCAAATGGACCCCGAGTGTGCAAATGTAGCCAAATGGACCCCGAGTGTGTAAATGTAACCAAATGGACCCCGAGTGTATAAATGTAACCAAATGGACCCCGAGTGTGTAAATGTAACCAAATGGACCACGAGTGTGTAAATGTAACCAAATGGACCCCGAGTGTGTAAATGTAACCAAATGGACCCCGAGTGTGTAAATGTAACCAAATGGACCCCGAGTGTATAAATGTAACCAAATGGACCCCGAGTGTGTGAATGTAACCAAATGGACCCCGAGTGTGTAAATGTAACCAAATGGACCCCGAGTGTGCAAATGTAACCAAATGGACCCCGAGTGTGTAAATGTAACAAAATGGACCCCGAGTGTGTAAATGTAACCAAATGGACCCCGAGTGTACAAATGTAACCAAATGGCCCCCGAGTGTACAAATGTAACCAAATGGACCCCGAGTGTACAAATGTACAGTAACCAAATGGACCCCGAGTGTGTAAATGTAACCAAATGGACCCCGAGTGTACAAATGTAACCAAATGGACCCCGAGTGTGTAAATGTAACCAAATGGACCCCGAGTGTGCAAATGTAAACAAATGGACCCCGAGTGTACAAATGTAACCAAATGGACCCAGAGTGTGTAAATGTAACCAAATGGACCCCGAGTGTACAAATGTAACCAAATGGACCCCGAGTGTGTAAATGTAACCAAATGGACCCCGAGTGTGTAAATGTAACCAAATGGACACCGAGTGTGCAAATGTAACCAAATGGACCCCGAGTGTACAAATGTAACCAAATGGACCGCGAGTGTACAAATGTAACCAAATGGACCCCGAGTGTGCAAATGTAACCAAATGGACCCCGAGTGTACAAATGTAACCAAATGGACCCTGAGTGTACAAATGTAACCAAATGGACCCGTAATGGGTAATTAACACAGTTCTATTAATCCCATCCCAATCCCATCTATACACATACAGATCTATTATGGTTAAAACTCTTCTCTCTTCTCTAAAACACCCTGGACAACGCTCCACACATTGTGAGCTTGTAGATCGTCTATTTTCAAATGGCTGAAATATATATACAGTAGACAATAAGATAAGCCTAAACTGGAATTTTCTCCGCCGCCTAAATAATAACGAGTCACAACCTGTGTGCGTCCTCAAGTCACATGGTGTCCATGTGGATCTGCTCTGAAGCGGCCCCTCCTCCCCGCCCGGGCTGGCAGTGAGTTAACACTTGCATGACGGCAGTAAGACCAACTACCACACAGACCAACTACCACACAGACCAACTACCACACAGACCAACTACCACACAGACCAACTACCACACAGACCAACTACCACACAGACCAACTTCAGATCAAATTGACCGTTTTTTCCTCAATTCCATTGACCACTGTCTCGCCTCTGGGCTTCACAGGCTCTGTCTCCTCCTCCCCCACACAGCAGGGGTACCATTTTAAATATCGTTTCAATCCCACTCACACCTCACATGTTGTCTAGTGCTACGCTTCATTTGGTTTACAGGCAGAGAAATAATAATATAGGCTATATGGGAACGCGAATGGGAACGTGAATGGTAACCATGAGATCCGATATGTAAAATCTTTATGACAAAAACGTATACAGCATGATCGATCGCTGTAGTGGTGAGCTTGGATTAGGCACATGAACAGGGTTTAGGAAATGGTTACATTTACACTCTTGAGTGAAACATGGATACCCTAAAAATGATTCACTGGTAGACAGAGTAAATAATATGTAGGCCTTCTTAAGTTACACAGATTAACTTTTCAAAGTTACATTTATGCCTGCTGTCTGAAGCCGGAGACAGAGACTCCTGTCCCCAGACGCTATCTCTTTGAAGAGCACGTATGAAACAGCTGATCGCTGTAGCACTGTTCATAAAGTCATACAGTAGGTCAAGTTTGTCTCAAGACTCAAGGCAGAATGTTTCACAATTATAAACATTTGATATTTACCATTTGAGTACATACAGTACAATTAACCTCCATCAGTGGAATACAGGTATGGACTGAAATTGTAAATATTAATTACCAAAATTTGGAATCGAGCTAAAATAATTTGCCTCAAATTCTGATTTATTTTTTAGGTCTGGCCCTCGGGCCGCACGTTACCCATATGCTTCCTAAACCGTGTTCATACACAAAGTCAAAATGCATGTGACTTCATAACATTGTCAATGGAGAGTAAAAAACATGCACTGTATTTGCTTTCATACGAAACAATTAATCACTGGGAAATGTGACTGATGAAAGCAAATCACATTTATCTGAATAAATGTGTTTCTTTTTCATAGAGTGAATGGAATTAAACAACTTGTTGACACTAGATATAATAGTGAATATGAAAATGATTAGTATATTTAATAGTGAATATGATTAGTACATATAATAGTGAATATGATTAGTAGATATAAAAGTGAATATGAATATGAGTAGCAGATTATAATAGCGAATATATAATAGTGAATATTATGATTAGTAGATATAATAATGAATATGATTAGTAGATATAATGGTGAATATGAATAATGTGTTAAATAGTGAATAAAGCAGCTTCTCACCATGAGACAGTCCAACTGTCATCATCAGTAGAACAAACACAGACTCCATGTGTTCTGGATGGAGAGGAGAGGAGAGGAGAGGAGAGGAGAGGAGAGGAGAGGAGAGGAGGGCTGGTCAGAGGAGAGGAGAGGAGAGGAGAGGAGAATAGAGGAGAGGAGGGCTGGTCGGAGGAGAGGAGAGGAGAATAGAGGAGAGGTGAAGGCTGGTCAGAGGAGAGGAGAGGAGAGGAGAATAGAGGAGAGGAGGGCTGGTCGGAGGAGAGGAGAGGAGAGGAGAGGAGAATAGAGGAGAGGAGGGCTGGTCGGAGGAGAGGAGAGGAGAGGAGAATAGAGGAGAGGAGGGCTGGTCGGAGGAGAGGCAGGTGGAGGTCGTAGGTCAGATGGAGAGGCAGGTGGAGGTCGTAGGTCAGATGGAGAGGCAGGTGGAGGTCATAGGTCAGAGGTGGATGTAGAGATGTGTCTCTGTGACGGCTGATAGATTCAACATGAAACCAAACGCTCCACTCTGACACACCCTCTCTGTGGATCAGCCAATCATTACGTTGCAACACAACATTCTGACCAATGATAAAACATGTGGTGTTTGTTGGTCTGTTTAGAGGAAACAGGAAGTGAAACCGCCTTTTATGAAGAAAAAATAAACGCTGTCTGGAGGGTTTTTCAGATGAAAAAGAAGAAGAGGTGGTGGAGGTGGTCACATGACTGACTGAAACACACTTCAGTATAACTCTATAAATGGAACTTACTGAACTAAACATAACTAAGTTTTAAACTAGTAGATCTGGAAGTAATACATATTTGGCCAAATAAAAAGTAATAAAGATTGGGCAAAAGTATGGCATCGTATCACCTAAAATATATGGCTCTTTGTTTACCATCTTCCAGAGACCAGCCCCAGGTCTGTGTTTCTCCTCCCCACCTGTCAGCTCTGCTGTCTGGGTACATGCATGTTGAAATGCATGTTGAAATGCATGTTGAAATGCATGTTGAAATGTTGTCCAGTAGAATCTACTGGACAACATTTCAACATGGAGATCATATCTCACACCAGGCACGGAATTTCATCATTTTAGGGTCAAGGCCACTTGACCTTTGATGTTGTCGAATATCAGATCTGCAAGGCCATCAAATAAAACCATTATTTTCAATGTGAAGTGTACTATATCTCTGCTGTTGCGCAGAAACCAACTATGTCCAAAATATTAACTTGTCATGAAACGGGGGGGAAAATAACGTTTTTTATTTTATTTGTATCCCACGATTTTGTAACCCTTTTTTTTCTCCACACAGTGCCAATTGCCTATGTAATCCTGGGCGCTACTCTCCCTCTGCCAGCCTAGGAAGAGCCCAGAACTGAGCTCATGCCTCCTTCAATGCATGAGAAGCTAGCAAGCCACTTCTTATCACCTGACAGACAGAGGGGAGTTTCCCCCGGTAGGACGTAGCACGTGGAAGGAACACGTTATTCCAACCAGATCCTTTCCCCTCCATCAGGCATTTAAACATTGTCAGATACTTGAATGTGTCCATATATTATCACTTTACCCAAATACATTATCATCACTTTACCCAAATACATTATATTATCATCACTTTACCCAAATACAGTTCAAGTGGAGTTAGGAGGTTTTAGACCATTAAAGGACTTCACCCATTTTCAACCTATCTTCATATAATAGGCCCTCACTAATGCTCATGATAAAATGGTACAATTATTGTGTACTTGGTCTCATAGGAGTACCGTGGACAGTCCAGAAACCCGTCTACCAGTGACATCATCATTAGGCAGGATTTTTTTTTTCAACAAGATTTAAAACATTTTATTTAGATTTGTATTAAAGGAGAATTCCGGACATTTTAAGTGTTATCTTTGATGTGTCGTTACTCACCTACCGACGTAAAAAGTGGCGTTGTTTTTTTCCAGAGATTCCCCTGTCGTCATTTTTTCAACCCCCTCCGTTGTCATAATGGGAGTGCGTGGCTTAGGGAAATTCGTCTATTATAACCGATGCAAAGTTATTTTTTTCTCTACTACTACTCATTGTAGAGTCTCATGATAGTCAAACATGCGCTGAAAGTTCCTGAGAGGCTACCGCTAATGCCGAACGATTTAACACTGGTTGCTTGTTTCTCTCCCAGAACCTGGCAACTTGGTGTTGCCAGGTAGAGAAACAAGCAACCATTGTGTGATTTAGACACTAGTCAATAGTCTGATTAAACGTGATAATGTCCCATTCAGTGCATTGACAGCAACCGAAATGGGTGCAATAAACACCAAAGCTCAAATGACCTTTGGCCCCTATAATGATGAACTTCCAGGCCTTCACTGCCCTTGAGCAAGACAGTGAACCTGTAAGAGATGCCTCACATCTCTACCGTCACAAGAAATTAAAACATGCTTTTTTTCATGAAATAGCATTACACATTCATCCTCACACCACAATCCCTCTCAGACCCAATACAAATAATAACAGAACTGTATGTGCTGCAGGGCATTCTGGGTAATCACCCCCACCCAATAATAGCCCAGTCCAGGATGCTACAGTAAGATGATAAGACAGAGAACAGTGAGAAAGCGGAAGTTATTTCTATAGATGGACGATAACACTGATGTTGACATTATGCTGTTTCATGCTGTGGGTTTCTTCACAGCTGAATTGACGTAAAAAGTACTAAGTGTGATAATAGTGTGAAACACAAAATCTGCTGACAGACATTACGAAAAGTGGAGAAAATATTGGCATACGTACGTATATACACATTTATTCAATTTGAAAAAACAATAGATTTCACTTTGTCTATAAAGGCTATACATGTAAGCTTTGTTTTTTTGATATTTTGCAACTAAAAGTAAACGGTATGTATTATGTAATCAACCTCTTTGCGTTCACAATTAGCATTTAGAAGTGTGAGGTTTCCCCCTATTGGCTGTTAAAGGTACTTTATCTCTGACCAAAAGGTTTTTCAAAGAAGTACTGCTTCACTCCCAAGTGGAAATCCCCCGTCAAATCAAACTCAGCTTCTTCTATGCAACGGTAGAGTCTGTTCTCCTCTATGGCAGTGAATGCTGGACCCTGAAGCCAACCCTGCAGAAGTCTCTAGATGGGTGCTACACCAGAATGTTGCGTGCAGTACTTAACATCAGCAAGAGTACACATGTTACCAACAAGACCCTGTATGAAGGAATGCCCAAGGGTGAGCGAGAAAATAGCATCCAGGAGAATGAGACTAGCAGGACACTGCCAAAGACATCAAGAACTGCCAGCCAGCAAATTGGTTACTGTGGGAACCAACACACGGTCATCGGTCACGAGGACGTCCCACAAGGACATACGTGGACGTACTCAAGAATGATGCAGGAGCGCAAAGTACTAACGAACTGGCCAGATGTATGGAGAACCGGGATCACTGGAAGCAACGATGGAGGGCTCGTCTGAGGACGACCTAGGGTGAGGTGCAGGACTGCAGACTGGCAAAGAAAATAAATCCAAGGCACTCCGTCTTTGATTAAAACAATATTTAGAGATTTATTTTGAGGGAAGCAACAATATGACCCAATACTGTAAGTCTACATCAGAGTCTAACATGTTGTCTAATCAGTCACACCTAAACACCAGCCATGGGTAACATTACAATCATGTCACTTATTCTGTCATGTCATTTGAATAAATATATATAAATGCACAAATAAATCAAAAAGACAACATCCAAGTAGTGACCAACACCAGTTCTTCATTGTAATCAGCAGAGTTGTAAACGACGCGACAGCAATTACATTTATTTATAAACTATATTGTAATTTTGGCCGACATCTGATTAGCGATTAATTGCTTTGTAAAAGCTATCAGGTTGGGTGTGAAGTTGAATGTCTTTTCACACACAGATAACTCCTACATCAGTATGCCTGTTAAATTCAAACGCCATGCAGATAAATGCAAGGATGAAATGATGATTGAACTAAATGGAGAAAAATAACTCATCGATCAATAAACTAAGGCATGAACAAACTTACAGGCATACATATTTACCAACTCAACAAATACTACAGAAAGGAAACAAACTCAAACTAGAAAAAGTGCTCCTCGGAGCACAGGTCTCCGCCAGGTCAGGTAGGTTATTGTGTCCTCCTGGCGGCGCTATAATAGGCCGATGTGAAAAGTGTGCCATTTCTTCTTAGGCTTTTCACTGCAATCGGACACTGCATTCATGATTTGAGGCATTTTGTTCCAAAAATGTGTTTTCACAATTAGACCTGCTGGTGGCGCTATAACAGGCCAATGGTAAAAGGGTGGCATGTCTTCCTTGGCCTAATAGAAATGTGCGTGTGAAATTTCACGGAAATCGCAAGCTGCGTTCATGATTTGAGGCATTTTGTTGAAAACGGACCAATCCTGTAAACTTTGGAAGCCAATCTTAGGCAATCAGGAGGTAATGTGGGAAATCGGATAGATCCGTGTTGATCACATGACTATAGAGATACTGTGTACCGATTTGTGTGATGTTTGGACAAAATCTGAGGGAGTAGTATCAATAAATGTGTTTTGCACAAATCGGCCTCCTGGTGGCGCTATAACAGGCCAATCTGAAGCATTTGGGCCAGAGGTTCTGACTTGGCATCCAGGGAGTGTGTGTGCACAGTTTCGCAGCGGCTGGGCAAACGGTGCCGGAGATTAGGTGGTAACGGACGGACAGGACACACGGACGGACAGACGGACGGACAGGGGGTAAAACATACTCTCTCGCCATGCCTTTCGGCCTGGCGGAGACAATAAACAGAAAGGAAACATGACTTACTTAATAATGCATCAGGTATAAACACAATGTAGTTTATCTCAACAAACAACCTGTTACATCTTCACCACAAAGTGGAACAGAGGTCTCTCTATGCACAGCAGACATATTGTAAAGAAACTGGGCCTCTTCCTTACTTCCTTCACAGGTTGTTACCAATGATACTAATGAAGGCTCTGTTCCATTCTGGTCAAACAGAGTCAGGGTGTTGACTCACTGGAAACACTCTGCTACACCAGTGGGTCTCAAAGTGTGGTCCAGGGACCCTCATGGGTCCTTGAGGGGGTTCTAAATGGACCCCATACGGGTCTGTAACTCTGAGAGTGTACAAATGGAACCAAATGGACCCGTAAGGGCTCTTATAGGCACATTTGGGTGCTGATATGCTTGTGCATTAACTATATTATACAATTCTACAATTGTATAAACTAGGATTACAATAAATTACAATAATATTGGTATCATATCAAGGAACAGTTTAACCACTTTTGTACAATAATCCATGTGTCCAGCAGGGAAATTGCATATGATTAAGTGCCATATACAGTAGTAATGTGTTTATATTTAGGAGTATAACCATAGTGAATGGCAGACAGATATAGGCACAAGTCCCAGTAAGTGAGGCTTCATTACTGGGAAGCCCAGGGTCTGTAAGCCATAAATAACTTGTAACATCTCATCCAAGGAGAAGAGAGGGGGACAGATAACATGTATGTTAGGAGGAAACTGACGTCACTATCAGGTGGGGGGTTTCCAAACTAGAGATAAGAGCTAGGGCATTCACCGAATAGCCGAATATTCGAATATTCGAATATCAAACCGACTATTCGATTATTCGAGAAAAAAAAGAAAAGAAAAAAAAGGGATTTCTTTTTTTTTTTTTAAGATTTTTTTTTTTTTAGTGGCTTTTCTAGAGCAGACACGCAGCTGTGAGCTCTGGTGTGACGTCAACTCGCATTCATTGAGTCGAGTCATCAATGCCATTGAAAAAAAAAAAAAAAAAAAAAAAAAACTTTTTTTTATTATTTTATTTTTTATAATCAAACCGAATAATCGACTATTCGAATACTTTTGGGTCGAATAATTCGAATACCATAAATCACTATTCGTTTAATGCCCTAATAAGAGCTGACCTTAATGGCTGACTAAGCAGAAGGCCAGAGCTAGCCTGCCCTGGGAGAACGTAGGTTACGAAGGTAACCACGGTTATGTGACCCTATTGGATCACTCCAATGTGGGTATCACTCCGCGGCGGAGGGATACATTCGAGGTAAGGATTAACTGATTCACTACCGTGCGCACCTGTGCGTGCGTGGGGGTGTGGCCTCCCCTATATAGGCACACCACACCCACGCGCGCCTGCTTGAAGAACATTTCGAGGCGCCTCAAGCACCACGACAGGATTGGAGTGATCCAATAGGGTCACATAACCGTGGTTACCTTCGTAACCTACGTTATGTTTCCCCTCATTGGATCACTCCAATGTGGGTATAGAAGTACCCGATTCACCTGGTGGTTGAGGTAGGAACAGTCAGGCCAACAAAGAAGGCTGAAAGCATAGAACCTACCCCGAACTGGCCGCCTTGTCTGTGAGGTCAGGAGGAGCTGCCCAGAACTGCCGACACCAATGCATTAGGTGTCGCCACGTTGACATTATAAAATCTGGCAAAGGTGGCAGATGAGGCCCAACTGGCTGCGGCACACACCTCAGAGAGTGGAACCCCCCGCAGGAGGGCTCTAGATGTGGCCATTCCCCTGGTGGAATGAGCCACCACACCAACTGGCCCAGGCCTACCAGCCAGCCCATACGCCAACTGGATTGCGTCCACAATCCAATGGGACAGCCTCTGCTTAGACAGACCTGACCCCAGGACCCGCTCTGCATAGCACACAAAGAGCTGGTCTGTCCTGCGCAGCGACTGCGTGCGACTCACATAAGCTTGCAGAGCCCTTACAGGGCAAAGCACACTGGGAGCGGAACCATGCCCCTCCTCGTCTGCAGATGGGGAGAAAGCAGATAGAGACCAGGAACTGTTGACGTACCCCTCAGACAGGACCTTCGGCAAGAAGGAAGGATTTGGTCGAAGAACCACACTCCTCCGGTCAGGCCCCATCTGGAAGCACTCAGGGCTTACTGAAAGAGCATGCAACTCGCCAACCCTCTTGGTGGAAGTGATTGCTAGTAGAAAGGCCACCTTCAAGGAAAGGTGCTTCAACGAAGCAGCCTCGAGGGGTTCGAATGGAGGCCTAGTAAGGGCTGACAAAACAATGTCCAGATCCCAGCGTACAGCCTTCTTAGCTCTGGCTGGACGCAGACGTCTGGCCCCCTTCATGAACTTAGAGACCCAGGGGTGTCTCCCCACCGAACCCTCTGGAAGCTGGACATGACCAGCAGAGATGGCTGCCAAGTACACCCTCACAGTGGAGGCAGACAATCCCTTATCCAGACAGGATTGCAAGAACTGCAATATGGCCTGCACATTGCAGGATTCTGGGTCCAGGCTGTGCGCTGCACACCAAGAACTAAAGATTCGCCAGCGCAAGTGATATGCTGCATTAGTAGAAGGAGCCCTGGCTCCCTGCAAAGTAGCGTTCACCCCCTCTTGGAGGCCTAGCTCTGACCACTGGCGCCGCTCAGGGGCCAGGCCCACAGATTGAGCCGCCGTGGTTCGGGGTGCCACAGGGTCCCCCCGGCCTGCGAGAGCAGGTCGGGCCTCAGGGGCAACTGCCATGCAGTCCCTGCAAGGAGAGACAGGAGACTGAACCATGGGCGCCTCGGCCAAAATGGGGCAATTAGTATCAACCTGTGACCTGCCTGCTTGGTCCTGTCCAGCACTGCAGGGATCAAGGGAATTGGAGGAAATGCATACAGCGGTTCCTCTGGCCAGTCGTGGGCCAGAGCATCCAGTCCCAGGGGTCCCGGAGGCCCCGTCACTGAGAACCAGAGGGGACACTGAGTGTTCCCTGAGGCGGCAAAGAGGTCCACTTGGGCCCGGCCAAACCTCATCCACAGCTGCTGCACCACCTGAGGGTGCAGGCGCCAGTCCCCCTCTTGCGGCCCTGCCCTCGAGAGCATGTCCGCTGCTGTGTTGTGAGCCCCAGGAATGAACGCTGCATGTAGAGAAGCTAGATGCGCATGAGCCCACAAGAGCAACCTCTCTGCCACTCTGTGCAGACGGGGAGATCTCACCCCCCCCTGGTGGTTGATGTAGGCCACCACTGAGGCATTGTCTGTCCTCACCAACACATGTCTGTCCCTTAGGGACGGGAGGAAACTCTGAAGAGCCAGGTGCACTGCCCTGAGCTCCAAGACATTGATATGTCTGCCCAGCCACGGGGCCTTCCACTGGCCACTCGCTGACCTGCCATTGTGCACTGCTCCCCAACCTGCCAGGGAGGCGTCCGTGCACACTAGCTCCCTGCGACACACCCTGTGCAGCTCCACTCCTTGACATAGAAAGGAGCGTGAGTGCCACCTCGACAGCGCCCTCAGGCACTGTGCTGTCACCACAAGGCGACGATGTCTGTGTCGTTTCGGGTGAAATCTGTGGGAGTTGAACCACAGTTGTAGAGGCCTGAGATGGAGCAGGCCTAGAGGAACCAGCAGTGAGGCCGCTGTTAGCAAGCCCAACAGACGCTGGCACTCCCACACTGTCACCTTCTGACCGCGCTGAAAGCGGCTCAGGAATGAGAGGATCGTCTCTACCCTTACCCGCGGTAGAGACGCCCTCATTGTCTGTGCATCCAAAGACATCCCTATGAATGTCACAGCCTGGGATGGAGTCAAGTGACTCTTCTCGTGGTTCAACACCAACCCCAACTGCTGTATGTGGAGCACAACCTTGTGTGTGGCTAAATTCGCTTCCTCCTCGGAGTGAGCGCAAATTAGCCAGTCGTCCAGATAGTTTAGTATCGTCAGACCTCTGGCTGCCAAGGGCGCGAGGACTGCCACCATGCATTTGGTAAATGTCCGTGGCGCCAGCGAAAGCCCGAAGGGAAGGACCATGAATTCGTAAGCCCTCCCTTCGAAGGCGAACCGGAGGTACTTCCAACAGGATGGATGCATGGGAATTTGGAAATACGCATCCTTCAAGTCGATCGTCGTGAACCATAGGCCCTTCGACATGGCCTGAAGAACACGAGCTGGGGAAAGCATACGGAACTTTAACCGCTTTAGCCAGCGATTCACCCTTCGCAGATCGAGAATAGGGCGAAGCCCCCCGCCCTTTTTGGGAATGACAAAATAGGTCGAGTAGAACCCACCTAGCCGTTCTAGCGGCCGTAGTATCCTGATGGCGTCCTTGTCCAGCAGTACGGATATCTCCTTCCGTAGCACTTCCCTCTTCAGGGGGTCGGCCACTGTTGTAGGATGGATACCCGTGAATGGAGGCGGCCGGCCTTGGAATTGGAGTCTGTACCCTTGGAGCATGGTAGAAAGAACCCATGGGGACTCCACCCGCTCCTCCCAGATTGCCCTTTGGGCCTGGGAGAAGCGGCCGAGGCCGGCGACACTGTCAGGTTGACTGCTGAGGCCCGCCCCCCTTAGGAGTGGCGCGTCTGGGCCTTCCAGTCTCGTTGCGTCCCCGACGGCGGTCCCCCTCTCTGCGCCTGTCGACTCGCCTCTGAGCCGGGTTAGGTGACGCAGCCTGGGGCTGCCGAGTAGGCAAGGACTCTGCCGTCCTCCCGGACGGTGGAGGGCCACCTCGGTCTGGTCGGCCTGGCCTGAAAGGAGGGGCACGGACCCGAGGTGGAGGCATGAAATGTTTCAGGGTCTCCCGATCCTTTCGGACCCTGTCCGTCTGCCGCAAGATATCATCGACCCCGGGCCCAAAGGTAACACCGGGGGTCAGGGGGAGGTCAGCAAACGTGCTCTGCATAGAGGAAGGCAGCTTGGTCTGTGCCAGCCAAAGGTGGCGCCTAGCAGTCACGATCTGGCCCAAGGCTTTCCCATTAGCCCGGGCCATGTCTCTCTGGATCTGGCCGATCAGGTCAGAGACCAGTTTCACCTCTTGAGTGAGAGGTCCTCTATCCCCTGTGACCTGGGGCAGCAAGCTCTGCAGGTAGGCGTGGAGGAGCATCACTGCATTAGACAGGCGTCCCCCCGCTGTCAGTGAACCATAGACCGTCTTGAGGTCCTCGTCAAACGTCCTGGGAGGACCAGGCTTAAGACGGGGGGTTTTGCCAATGATGTCCTTATCTGGCAGGACCATGGCTGCAATCATGGAGTCCATGGTTGGGTACTCCCGGAGGCCAAGGGAATCAGGCTCTGCCATGAAAGCCCATGGCCCTGAATCAGAGGTAAAGTGGAAGCGGCCTCTTTTTTCAGCCCAGCCTTCCATCATGGCCTCCTTGAAGGCACTGGATATGGGCACCACTGTTGGGCTGCCCGGAGGACCCTCCTGGGCAATGTCCAGGGTAACTCTGATCCTCTCTACAAGGTCCTGGACCCCTTCCTGCATGGCAGGGGCCACATCAGGGCGGTCACTGCCCCCCTCAGAGGGCCCCGCTGACTGCTCGGACCTGCGGTTAACAGTGCCGGCGTCATCTCCCAGCCAAAGGCCCTCGCTGGCCTCCACTGAGAGAATGTCGTCTCCCTGGTCAGCGTCCACCTGCTGATGCCAGGTCAGCTCTCCACGCCCGCCCGCACTGCGGGCAGGACTACTGTGATGGCGGCTCACCACACCGGAGGGAGGCGGAGATCTACGGTCCTCAGCTGGAGCCAAGGCCTGAGCCACCCAGGCCCGCATGGCCCCCAGTCGGGCCACTCTCAGGCGCTCAGAGAAGACACAGCAGTACAGGCAGCCATTAGGGCGCCTAACCGCCTCCTCTGCATGGACCAGCCCCAGGCAGTGCATGCAAGATGCATGCGCATCCCCAGGTGGGATGTCCTCTCTGCACTTGACACAAAGGGCTGACATCCTGTAGTGGCCCCGTGCCCCTGGCACGCCGTGGCAGGGTCGCCTCTCCCTACGCACTGCACCCGGTAAGGGAATTACCAGGGGAGAGGCCCAAAGACAATGGCCGCCCCGTAAGGGTCTTACACCTGGGTCACAGTTGTAACTGAAAACACTACACTTATCCCCTAAACAGCAATAAATGTAGTCAGCAAACAACAGACTGACCAGGCTTCCAGGTTATGGAGATGCCTGTCAGCTAAGGGGAATAACAGTCAGCACCAGGTTATGGTAAAACTGACTGAAAACACAAAATTTGAAATATAAAGCACAACAGTCTGACCAGGCTTCCAGGTTATGGAGATGCCTGTCAGCTAAGGGGAATAACAGTCAGCACCAGGTTATGGTAAAACTGACTGTAAATACAAACTATAATATATATATAATAATATAAAGCAGAATTTCCTTTAATTGGGATTCCTGCGAAACAAGGAAAGAAAGCACAAAAAGACCTCAGAACAGCTAGCAAAGCTAGTACAAGCTGAGGCTTGGTTAGTGCAGCCGGCTGCTAACCAGCGCTAACAGCGCTACAAACATTTAGCAACCAGCATAAATGGTACACACGGCACAATAATAAAGAGTTCTCGTGAGGAGGGCTACAAAGTTAGCAGCTCCAGGCTAAACCTAGCCACTGAGAACACTTGGATGTGAAATAATTGAGCTATAGTAGAGGTTACATACCTTCTCTGCTCACTTACCGACCTTGAACCTGAATGTTCCGCCGAGAAATGAAAAAGCAGGCGCGCGTGGGTGTGGTGTGCCTATATAGGGGAGGCCACACCCCCACGCACGCACAGGTGCGCACGGTAGTGAATCAGTTAATCCTTACCTCGAATGTATCCCTCCGCCGCGGAGTGATACCCACATTGGAGTGATCCAATGAGGGGAAACATAACAGGAAACCAGTGCCTGCAAACTGCAATGCTTTATGGGGGATAAGTCCAACCCCAGAGGCAGCTCTTCCTGGATGTAACCAAGAGTTATAAAGGGTCTTGATTCGCTAGTGGTGTCAGATTCATCATGACGAGAGTGGAATATAGTACGTGAGTTTAACACTGTAATGTTTGTATTTCTGATGTGTTCATAATGGGGTGAATTCATATCCTTAATACTGTTGTGTGTTGTGTGCTTGTTCTCTCTCTCATCAGGTTTAATTACCTAACCGGTACCTGGTAACAGGGTACTAACCTAACCTGACTGGTGTCTAACAACTGACCATGTAACTTACTGTGCTCCTTGTAGTGGTATTAGAGTGTACTAGACTAGAGATTTATGTTTGTATATGTGTGTGTAGTAAATAAACCATCTTAAAAGACACCAGGTTTGAGTAATTCGCTTAATGACTCCTCCACTCAAGTCACCCCGTTCAAAGGGAGATATCTCAGACATTAGGCTGGAGAAGACAGAAAATCCACAACTTTATAAACAAAATAAACAACTTTAATCCTATGTTATACTTTGTTTGGGATAGCTGATCTACATGATCACAACGCATTCCAATCACGTTTTGAGCTTACAAGCTTACAAGCGATCGGCTATTTTTGGGCGGTGAAAACCGCCCTTATATGTGAGGTTTGGATATTTGCACACCAAATCCTGCGCTGTGATTGGCCACCAGTGTACCCCCCTAACCCTGCACCGTGATTGGCCAATCACAGTCTATTCAGGACTGTGATTGGCTAGGGAAACATGACACATGTGCATAGCCCTATAAATAGGACTATGCACTTTAAAAAAAACACATTTATTGTTTTTTTTAAGTGAATCACACACTCTTTCACTCTTTCATAAAGAGTGTTTCAATAAATGTATTTATTTTTTGTACATGATTGGTTGACTCCATTCAGTATTGTGATTAGCTAGCAAGACACCGCCCACTTCACACAGGGTGTGATTTTTATTTCATTTAAAACATTTTGATAAATCTTGAAATATTTTGAAAAATGCACAAATCTTCTCTTACGTTGAGTCCCTGGCAGAAATTATTTCACCTTTCAGGAGGCCAAAAGGGGAGGTAGTACCATTTTTCCTGTTAGAGAGCCACCCCGCCCCCCCCCCATTGTTTTTACATGTATGCCTAATAAAATATTCAATCAATCAAAAAAACAGTATTTGTATGATGCCCCCAGGTGGCCAGAGGAAAGACTGCAGGTCCTCACTGGGACACACCTATAAGGCCTACTCTGTGACTTTGTTTATCACACCCTGAAGCTGGTGCAAGCTGACACACGTTGGTGTTTTTTTAAATGTCTGTAGACATATAAAAGGTAGACGCCTCCTCCGGCTCTGAGGCGTCTGTATCGCGGCCGCCATTTTGGAGAAGGTAAGCTTCCTGACTACTGGCCAATCACAGCGCGTCTTTTGCGGGACTTGGTAGAATCTAGTTGTCTAAAAATAGATACCAGTAGTCAGGAAGCTTACCTTCTCCAAAATGGCGGCCGCGATACAGGTCGCTCCAATGAACTGCAGAGACCAATGAGGTGTCTAGGTTTATATATCTATGGTTGTAGTCCTCTAGAGGTCACATGGGGTCATGTCAGTGTGTTGTAGTCCTCTATTAGAGGTCATCAGGGGGTCATGTCAGTGTGTTGTAGTCCTCTAATAGAGGTCATCATGGGGTCATGTCAGTGTGTTGTAGTCCTCTATTAGAGGTCATCAGGGGGTCATGTCAGTGTGTTGTAGTCCTCTATTAGAGGTCATCATGGGGTCATGTCAGTGTGTTGTAGTCCTCTATTAGAGGTCACATGGGGTCATGTCAGTGTGTTGTAGTCCTCTATTAGAGGTCATCATGGGGTCATGTCAGTGTGTTGTAGTCCTCTATTAGAGGTCATCATGGGGTCATGTCAGTGTGTTGTAGTCCTCTAATAGAGGTCATCAGGGGGTCATGTCAGTGTGTTGTAGTCCTCTATTAGAGGTCATCATGGGGTCATGTCAGTGTGTTGTAGTCCTCTTAGAGGTCACATGGGGTCATCATGGGGTCATGTCAGTCGGCTGTAGGCAGGCAGTGTGGGCGGGGCCTCCTCCTCCCTGTCCACTGTTGACCCGGCTGGACAGTTGAAGAGCCTGACGTCATCGCCACCTAGTGGGCACAGAAGGAACATGACAACAGATATGATCTGAAGGGATTTGGTGTAGAGGGGGAAAAGGAGGGGACCAAGTACATTATAGAGCCCTGTGGGTTTTTGACCCAGCCGTCCTCCTTCCAGCTCAATCTCTGGCCGGACTCATAATTGTCCGTTTTTTTGTGAGAGATATTACAGTGTATGTGTCATTTACATGTCTCTGTAAATCTCCTGTGTTATTGTTATAGAATACAGCTCTGCCAGCCAGCCTACTGGCATACATTTACATATCACGGTCATTCTCACCTTTCATTGGTATAATATCAGCTGGCAGCCAGCAGTGGTGTAAAGTAACTAAGTACATTTACTTAAATACTGTACTTAAGTACAATTGTGAGGTATTTGTACTTTACTTGAGTATTTCCAATTTTCACTACTTTTACTTCTACTCCACTACATCTCAGAGGCAAATATTGTACTTTTACTCCACTACAATTATTTGAAAACTTTAGTTACTAGTTACTTTTCAGATATAAATGATGATATAATGAAACATACATTAACCACTTTAGCCCTATTTTATACCTAGGCTATTTGAAAATAGCCGATCTACAAGCTCACAACTCGTTGTGAGCTTGTAGATCTGCTATTTTCAAATATTTAGTACTTTTACTTTTGGTACTTTAAGTACATTTTGATGCCAATACTTTTGTACTTTTTGTCAAGTACATTTTGAATTCTGGACTTTAACTTGTAACAGAGTATTTTTATATTGCAGTATTGGTACTTTTACTTAAGTAAATAATTTGAGTAATTTTATCACCACTGGCAGCCAGCCTATTGGCTCTGCATTGCTGCGTGAACGCGCTGAGGTTTTTTTTGCAAGTGTTTTGTTTCGTCATTGGCTCGCTCAACAGTCACTCACACTGAGAACGCCTCCCATGCTTGTTTACATGTGACTGCCGTGGGAACCGGCCGGTGTTGTGGATGAAACTGCGCTCACTGCTCTAGTAGGCTTACTGTTTGTGAAACGCAGATAATCAACCACTTTTTTTTCTTTTAGTGAGCAATGGAGCAAGGAACTGGAGTTCATGAAATTCTTTCGCATTGACGAATTTCATGCATTTTGCACTGTGTGTAGAACGGACTTTGACATCAGCAGCAAAGGCAGAGGTACAATTGAAAGGCCTGCTTTCTTTGACAGATAAACATCGCGCAAATGTGAAGAGTGCTGTGCATCAAGCCTCTCATCCTTTTTCCACCCTGTTGGATCACCAGTTGAGGACAGAACAACAGCAGCAGAGCTCTGTAAAGTATATCACTCTGTCAAACACCATCAGTCCTACAGGTAGTGTTCACTGTGGCATTAAAGTGGATAGAGAAATAGAGAAATCTACAACGATTCACCCATAGCTATAGGCATCACATGTGGACAAACAAAGGCTAAAGCACTCTGTGAAAATGTACCGGCACCATTTTCGGTGGAGACCCACGGTGTAGACCCACACTGATTATAAAGGACAATGAGCTTCCGTTCTCTCTGCTGATCTGTGCTGAAAGAAGTCGAGGACTTCAAATACCTGGGCTCATGGGTCAACTCAACTGAGAAAGATCTTAAGGTGAGGAAGGCACTTGCATGGAGGGCCCTGAATGGCATGACCAGTGTATGGAACTCCAATCTCCCCCGCCAAATCAAACTCAGCTTCTTCTACGCGACAGTAGAGTCCGTTCTTCTCTATGGCAGTGAATGCTGGACCCTGAAACCAGCCCTTGAGAAGTCCCTGGACGGGTGCTACACCAGGATGCTGCGTGCAGTGCTTAACATCAGCAAGAGTGCGCATGTTACCAACAGAATCCTGTATGAGGGAATACCAAGGGTGAGCGAGAAGATTGCTGTAAGGAGAATGAGACTAGCAGGACACTGCCAAAGGCACCGAGAGCTGCCAGCCAGCAAACTGGTGCTGTGGGAACCAACACATGGGCACCGGTCAAGAGGACGCCCCACACTAACATATGTGGACACGCTCAAGAAGGATGCAGGAGCCCATAGCACCAATGAGCTGGCCAGATGTATGGAGAGTCGGGATGACTGGAAGCAACGATGGAGGGCTCGTCTGAGGACGACCTAGAGAGAGAGAGAGATGCTTCCAATAAAGGCACAACAACAAAGTGCTTTCCCATCACGCTGAGCCTGAGATATTTGCATTTTGAGAAAGGTGTGCAGAATGCCCTTCTGAACTTCTATAGTGATGGTGATGAAACATCAGCAGCCATCACCCATCAGCTTTTAACCAAGTTAGAAGAATCTGAGCTGGATTTGAATAAAGTCTCAGCATACACTGCAGACAATGCACGTGTGCACTACGGAAGGCGCAACAGTGTCTATCAAAAATTAAAACAGGCCCAGAAAGATATGATTGCTGCTAACTGCTTAGCCCTTATCCTACACAACGCGACATGATGACCACTTCTTTGGATTTGCTGTAAACACCAAGCTGAGTCAGCTGACTCCAGACCAGACCAGGAAGTGTGATGCTGACTTCACTACATTCTATGAGAGGGCTAGGAAGTACTTGGGAGATATGTATGACTTTGATGACAGCAGCCTTCACAGCAAAATCTCCAAATTGGATCTGTCAAGTGATTCAAGTGTTCCCTTTGAAGAGTTCAGTGCTGCTGCCAAGGCCTGCAATTTGAAGGACATCACCATGGATGACCTCTATGAGGAGTATGGGACTGTGGAGGCAGTTTTGAGCTCTGCTGAAATGGAGGAGGCCCACGGTGAGGAGCGATACCTGAAGCTGCTCTGCGAAAAAGATGTTCCACTGCCAAATCTGAAGAAAGTGGCTGCTCAATACCCTGCCTGCAGTAATGTCACACTGAAAGGGTGTTCTCTATGATGACAACAGCGTGGAGGGATGAAATAAATAGTCTCCAAATAGACAGTGTCAAGGCAGAGCTGTAAATCTGTATAAACCTTTTTTTTCCCCAGTTTTGTTTATTTCAGGAATCAGAAGTATATACAAATACAAGAATATGCAGAGTTAAGTATGCCAGTATCAAAAGTAAAAAAATAATCGTCCGATTTAAGGCCGGACAGTCCGGTATTTGACCCAGCTGTCCTCCTTCCAGCTCAACCTCTGGCCGGACGAGTAATTGTCTGGTTTTTGTGAGAGTGATTACAGTGTATGTGTCGTTTACATAAATCTCCTGTGTTATTGTTATAGAATACAGCTCTGCCAGCCAGCCTACTGGCATACATTTACATATCACGGTCATTCTCACGTTTCATTGGTATAATATCAGCTGGCAGCCAGCCAGCCTATTGGCTCCGCATTGCTGCGTTTTTTGCAAGTGTTTTGTTTCGTCATTGGCTCGCTCAACAGTCACTCACACTGAGAACGCCTCCCATGCTTGTTTACATGTGACTGCCGTGGGAACCGGCCGGTGTTGTGGATGAAACTGCGCTCACTGCTCTAGTAGGCTTACGGTTTGTGAAACGCAGATAATCAACCACTTTTTTTTCTTTTTGTGAGCAATGGAGCAAGGAACTAGAGTTCATAGAATGATTTCGCATTGACGAAGTTCATGCATTTTGCACTGTGTGTAGAACGGACTTTGACATCAGCAGCAAAGGCAGAGGTACAATAATAGATAATTGTACAAAATGTGTATAAACTTCACTGAAGAGTGCACAGCTATGTGTTCCTGTCCAAAAGGCCACTCCTGGAGGCAGCCCACAAAGGTGTGAAATACAAGAAATAGATGGTAAGTAGACTCTCTATTTTTCAGTATTAATAATAACTCAGGTCTGTAAGCACACATTGAATCAAACTATGCATGAACATGTGATTCTACACTGTCATTGTGACATAACAATGTGTTGTTGTATTGTGTGTTGTTGTATTGTGTGTTGTTGTATTGTGTGTTGTTGTATTGTGTGTTGTTGTATTGTGTGTTGTTGTAATGTGTGTTGTTGTAATGTGTGTTGTTGTATTGTGTGTTGTTGTATTGTGTGTTGTTGTATTGTGTGTTGTTGTAATGTGTGTTGTTGTATTGTGTGTTGTTGTATTGTGTGTTGTTGTAATGTGTGTTGTTGTATTGTGTGTTGTTGTATTGTGTGTTGTTGTATTGTGTGTTGTTGTATTGTGTGTTGTTGTATTGTGTGTTGTTGTATTGTGTGTTGTTGTAATGTGTGTTGTTGTATTGTGTGTTGTTGTATTGTGTGTTGTTGTAATGTGTGTTGCAGGATGAAGCCAGAAAGAGCTTCCACACCATCCAGTACCAGACCTTGAAGACTTCTCCCTCTGCTTTATAATGTAAAGCAATGACATTTGTGATTAGATAATAAAGTTAGCAAATATACGTTCCCTGTGCTTTACTTTGTTTTAAACTTGCAATGGATCTTGTTCTGGTGGTGAAAAGCAGGTGTAATAGAGGTGGGTGGTGCATGCGTTGTGATCTTGTAGATGAGTTATTTTGGGTAAAAACTTACCCTGCCAGGCACACAACTCTGTGTCTGTGTAGGGGTCTGTCTGAGGAACCAGGGTCTCCTGAAAGCGCGCGCGCGCACACACACACACACACACACACACACACACACACACACACACACACACACACACACACACACACACACACACACACACACACACACACACACACACACACACACACACACACACACACACACACACACACACACACACACACACACACACACACACACACACACACACACACACGTTGTTCATTATTTATTCATACGTTTCAGGATTCAGGTCATTGTGTGAACTGACAGATTCATCCACTGGACGAGGGACAGTATGGAACGCTGTCACTCACAGTGTAGACCCCTGGTTCTCAAAGGCTGGTCTGTGGACCACCAGGAGGCCTAAAATGGACCCTTACAGGTCTGTAACTCAGAGTTAAATAAACACTGAGGATCGTACAGTGTAGAGCGGGGCTTCCAGTATAGTTTAGTTCAGTGATTCTCCACCATTTTATATGCATTAGACCACAAACCCCCATTTACTACCATGTTTCATCTCTGGGACTCCAATCTACACTGTAAAACCATCAGTGTTTACTGAGCGTGATAGACCCTTAAGGGTCCCTTTGGACCCCTAGTGGTCCCCGGACCGATTGTTGAGAAACAGTGGTGTATTCTAGAGTTACTTAACTTTCTTTGTTTATTTGACAGGGACAGTGCACGTTAAAGAACACTTATCGTAGACATGATCAGGTGTGAATATGCTGGACTTCAGTGTAGAGCTCATTTGCATCTGTAGTCCATGGATCATGCACTCTTCTCATTCATTAGATGTGTTTAAATCTTTACTAAAGACTCATTTCTTCTCCCTGGACTTTAACTCAGTCTGATAGTGTGAACCCTGACCTTTAACTCAGTCTGATAGTGTGAACCCTGACCTTTAACTCAGTCTGATAGTGTGAACCCTGACCTTTAATTCAGTCTGATAGTGTGAACCCTGACCTTTAACTCAGTCTGATAGTGTGAACCCTGACCTTTAACTCAGTCTGATAGTGTGAACCCTGACCTTTAACTCAGTCTGATAGTGTGAACCCTGACCTTTAACTCAGTCTGATAGTGTGAACCCTGACCTTTAATTCAGTCTGATAGTGTGAACCCTGACCTTTAACTCAGTCTGATAGTGTGAACCCTGACCTTTAACTCAGTCTGATAGTGTGAACCCTGACCTTTAACTCAGTCTGATAGTGTGAACCCTGACCTTTAACTCAGTCTGATAGTGTGAACCCTGACCTTTAATTCAGTCTGATAGTGTGAACCCTGACCTTTAACTCAGTCTGATAGTGTGAACCCTGACCTTTAACTCAGTCTGATAGTGTGAACCCTGACCTTTAACTCAGTCTGATAGTGTGAACCCTGACCTTTAACTCAGTCTGATAGTGTGAACCCTGACCTTTAACTCAGTCTGATAGTGTGAACCCTGACCTTTAGCTCAGTCTGATAGTGTGAACCCTGACCTTTAGCTCAGTCTAAAGTGTGAACCCTGGCCTTTACAGTATAATCCTGAAATGCTGTTTTTAGCCCCATTTCTACACTCCTATTGTATAATGTTTTTATTTGTTTTGCCTCTCTTCATTCTTCCTGTTTTAATCTTTTCTTTCATTTTTGGTCAGTCTGTTTTACCGTACCTACCTAATGTGACCCTGTACAGCACTTTGGTCGACCCTGGTGGATGTGAATGTGCTTTATGAATAAAAGTGTGTGAGAGACGCACCAGTCCGGTGCGAGCATCGTAGCATCCACTAGAGGGCAGACTGCGACAGCCTGCGTAGGACATGAGGCTGCAGAGCAGCAGGCTCAGTGAGCAGGTCAGCAGGATGGTGGCGTTGGCTCCTTTCACCATGCCATGGAGCACGAAGGTCTGACACACACACACACACACACACACACACACACACACACACACACACACACACACACACACACACACACACACACACACACACACACACACACACACACACACACACACACACACACACACACACACACACACACACACACACACACACACACACACACACTTAAAGCTGGGAACCCCTCTGTGTCATTTTAGTTGTTGCTATATATCGTTGTTGTCGGGCAGAAAACTCTTATCTCCATATTCTAACTTTGTGTGTGTTTTTTCGTAAATTAACTCCATACTTGATCACACTACAGCGTCACACAAAAGCATCAAAAGTAGCAGATCTACAAGCTCGAAACGCGGCGCGAAGCGACGCGTTTCGAGCTTGTAGATCTGCTACTTTTGATGCTTTTGAATTTGAATCCTGAAAAGTTACAGTTTTGGACATACAAGGTTTCCACCCGAAAGAGACGATAAATAGCAGGATTCTTTTTCTTTTTCTTTTCAAGTTTTCCAGAAAACGTAGGATTTAGACGGCGTTTTTAGAATCGGCCTCAGGTCTTAACTCTTTAACTGCCAAAAACAGGAATTCCCATCCAATGGCTCTATGGCTATCATGGCCAATGACGGAATGACGAAAATATATAAAAAAAAAAAAAAAAAAATATATTATTATTATTTATTATTATTATTATTTTTTTCTGATTTTTTTTTTTTTTTTTTATCTCAAAGGAACTAGGAGATAACGCTATCCAAAAAATTGCTGCTCCATTCACTTCAATGTTAAAAAACAAACAGAGGAAAAATGCACCTTTTTCCTGGCACTGGGACGACACAGTCTGAAATAAGTCTGGCAGTGAAAGAGTTAATGGGTTAATTTACTTATGTTCACATAAAGGAGAGCAAACAAGGACACACATATTAAAGGTACAGTTAAGGTTACATTCACAAAATCATCATGACATATGTCTTCATGATACAATAAGCATGTCACTCAGTACTCTATGGGTAGTACTCAGTAGGCTATGGGTATATGTACTCAGTACTCTATAAGTAACAGCATATCACTCAGTACTCTACTGGTAGAAGTACTCAGTACTCTATGTAAGTAACAGCGTCTCCGTCATATGAATGAATGAAATATTTTATTTTTAACATGTTAAAATTAGTGTGTGTGTGTGTGTGTGTGTGTGTGTGTGTGTTACCACATCAGGACTGTGGTGATGGTAGAAGACCTCCTCCTCTTCCTCTCCGTAGCTCAGCGTCACACAGGAGTAAACAGACATCATCACCACGGCAACGCACGACAAGATGGCCGACACCACCATACAACTGACCTGATACACAGACAGACACACACACACACACACACACACACACACACACACACACACACACACACACAGACACACAGACACACAGACAGACAGATAGACACATTAGACCAAATGTATAACAGTGCCTCAGAGCTGTATATCTCTGCTGTCAGGCTGAAACCAGCAATGTCCAAAATATGAACTTTTCAGGAAATACAAAAAAAAAATGTTTTTAGAACAACACAATACTGTCTCATCACAGTTGGTATGGTGACTTTATACACTGTCAGATACTTGAATGTGTCCTTATATTATCATCACTTTACCCACATACAGCTCAAATGGAGTTAGTGGAGTATAAGGACACATTCAAGTATCTGACAATGCACTGTATAAACATTACATTACAGTCATTTAGCAGACGCTTTTACCCAAAGCGACGAAACTACTAATCACCAGAAGTCTTAAGAGCATTCTCTTCTAAAACAAGCAACTAAGAGTATACCTAGCGCTAAAGTAAAAGTGCAATATATCAGCTACCTATTTTCCTTAAACAGATGAGACAAAATAGCTAAATCAAATGAGCATGAGCTAAAACAAATAAGTGTATCGACTAAACAAGATCCAATAAGACAAGAGCTCGTACAACTAATTGACAACAAGTAGGCCAGGCAAAGAGGAAGGGTAGTGTTTCCTGAAGAGGTGGGTTTTCAGCCTGCGGCGAAAGATAGGCAGTGACTCTCATAGATATAGAAACCTAGATACCTCATTGGCCTCTGCAGTTCGTTGGAGTGACCCGTTTCGTATGGTGGCCGCCATACGCGCTGTGATTGGCCAGTGCCCGTTCCCCCCGGAAATGGGGGGAACGGGCACTGGCCAATCACAGCGCGTCTTTTCCAGGACTTGTCAGAATCTAGTTGTCCCGCCCCCACCTGCCTCTCATTGGCCTACTGAACGCCCCCTTCTGTGACGCACGCGGACATTTCCAGCTGCCCCCCAAGGAAGCTTGGGAAGCGGAAGCGCGCCCGCCATACAGACGCTTCGGAGCCAGAGGAGGCGTCTACCTTTATATGTCTATGGTGACTCTGCTGTCCTGACACCAGTGTCTCTGCCGTCCTGACACCAGTGACTCTGCCGTCCTGACATCAGTGACTCTGCTGTCCTGACATCAGTGACTCTGCTGTCCTGACATCAGTGGGGAGTTCATTCCACCACTGTGGGGCCAGAACAGAAAAAAGTTTTGACCGTGTAGATCAGCCAGAAGGACTCTAGAGCGACGAGGCAATCAGTCGCCCCGAGGCGGCAGACCGAAGTGGTCGGGCAGGGGTGTAAGCATCGACCATAGCCGGGAGGTAAGAAGGAGCTGTTCCTTTAGCTATAGCACCAGGGTTTTAAACTGGATGCGAGCCGCTACGGGGAGCCAGTGTAGAGAACGGAGAAGGATGGTTGTGTGGGAGAACTTGGGGCGGTTGAACACCAGACGAGCCGCAGCTTTCTGAACAAGCTCCAGAGGTCTGATGGCAGACGCCGGGGCGCCAGCAAGGAGGGAGTTTCTGGTGGAGTTATAAAGTCACAATACAAACTCTGAGGCAGTATTGTGTCGTTTTAAAAACATGTTTTGTTTTTTTCATTTGCCGAAAAGTTAATATTCTGGACATAGCTGGTTTCTACCCGACAGACAGCAGAGATATAAATACATGATATATTGTCTACTTACCAGTGTGGGGTTTTTCCTCTGGGAGGCCAACAAGGCCAGAACTCCTGGAACAGCTGTAATCTACAAGCAGACACAAACCACAAAGAAGATTAAAGGAGCACATCACCCATTTTCAACCTTATCTTCATATAACTGGTCCTCATTAATGCTCATTATAATAATGACACCATTTCTGTCTACTCTGTCTCAGAGGAGGGCTGTGGACAGTTTAGAAACCTGCCTACCAGTGACATCATCGGTAAGCAAGTTGGTCATTTCAAACAAGATTTTAAACTCTTCTTTTAAATGATGAATACAAGAACAATGGCCTCTATTTCAGCATGCTACCTTTCCAGGAAGAGAAAGGCTGTAGTTTCTATTAGCTTAGAATCCCCATCGATGATGTCACTGGTAGGTAGGTTTCTGAACAATGAGACACAGAGTAGACAGACATGGTGTCATATTATAATGGTTTAGTTAGGAGCAGTTATATGAAGATAAGGTTGAAAGAGGGTGAAGTGCTCCTTTAATTAAACATTAACAAGGCTATAAGACACGTGTTTTATAAAGTTAGTGCACAGTAAAATACAGAGTGTTAAAATGACCCCTTTACGTTATCATGATGTAGATCATGTCAGTGGAACTACGTTGCTAGGCAACCACTTGTTTATTTCCTGTCAGCTCCTGATAAACACTGTAACAGGAAATAAACCTGGAGCCGTTTACCGTCTGTTGTCTGTACGGCAGTGGTTCCCAAACACTGGGTCGAGACCCATTCTTTATTATTTTTTCAAATAAATTAATACATTAAAAACAAATACATTTTTCAAAAGAATTTCCGAAATAAACCAAAAAAAAAATTAATTTAAAAAAAAAAAAATTAGAAAAAGAAAATGTATATATTTTAAGAAGTGGTGAAAATAGCAGATCTACAAGCTCACAATGCGTCGCCAACATGGCGACGTGTTGTGAGCTTGTAGATCTGCTATTTTCACTAGTTTGTGTCCCGGGGAGACGTCACATTTCTCTTTTGGGTCTGGAGCTAAAAGGTTTGGGAGCCCCTGGGCCAACATATTAGTTTTTGCCCATTCAACATGTATTAAATTATATTACAACATGGATTTATCAAATGTTTTCAAGATACAAAATAAAAACAATAGCAAATCTATAAGATCACAAGTTGTGAGCTTGTAGATCTGCCATTTTCACGTACGTATATAAGTTTAAAGTAATTAACAGATGTTGACGCTATATTATTTCATTTTGCTAGGGACCCCCTGGAACCTTCTCACGGACCCCTGGTGGTCCCCGGCCCCCACTTTGAGAACCACTGTTGTAAAGATTATATTCAGTTCAAAAATCTAATTATTTTCTGGGAATTAGACAGGCTAGAGTAGACCACGTTGTTGTAGATCTGCTATTTATTTATTTTCATCTTTTTGTCTCCGCCGGAGGCGGAGAGTATGTTTTCGCTTCGTCCCGCTGTGTGTCCCCCCCCCCTAGCCAAGCTAACATTGGTCAAGCTCCACGTGACACGTGACAATATGTTGACACCAATGCTTTTGATTGGCTAGAGGGACGCATGACGAAATTAAATCCTATAAATAGGTGTGTCACTTCAAAAATGCATTTATGTTTTTGAAGTGAGGTAAGACAGGATCAATCAGTCTTGATTGGAACAGTACCTTCCAGTACAAATCACCCGTCCGTGCGTGTGTGTGTCCCTCTGAGAACACCTAACATTGGTCAGTTTCACGTGACATCACAATATGTAATATAAATATATAAATAGCTTAGACAGGAGAGGCTGAGATCACACAATGAAACTAACTCCCATTACGCAAACTGAAGAAGCAGCAAATCATCATCTGAAACCTGATGAAGAAGCAAAGGCGCAGAAGGCCAAAGCTAAGAAACAGAGACAAAGAACACTAAACAGAGACAAAGAATCCCTAAATGACAAAAAACGAAGACGAGCCACAAATGCTGACAACATGACACAGCAAAGATTGCTATAATCTCTGGAAGAAAAAGTACAAGAGTCTGTAAAGAACATCGAAAGGATATTAGAACATTCCTAGAGAACTATGGTTAAAGATAGGGTAAGTGATTTCATTTGATTAAAATAGCACGGGTCTGCTGGCGGAGACTTGTGCTCCGAGGAGCACATTTTCTAGTTTATTTTCATTTTAACATTCTTGAATATTTTAAAAACATTTTAACAACACAACCCCTGGGGGACCAGACCCACAGGTTGAGAACCACTGTATTATATAAATAGTATTGTAGGATGATAAAGGGTCTTACCAGTCCCCCCCACACCGGGGTCCGGGTGGAGCTCAGCGCGGTGGTCTTACGGAAAGCAGCGTCTATGAATCCACACACCACACACAGCCCCGCACAGGCCACCTGGAGGACCCCCAGACCCAGGACCCCCTGCTGGTTCAACACCAAGTACCTGTAGCGGTCCATTCACACTTCACACCTGGAAAACACATAATACCTGTCCATTACACCTGGAAAACACATAATACCTGTCCATTACACCTGGTAAACACATAATACCTGTCCATTACACCTGGTAAACACATAATACCTGTCCATTACACCTGGTAAACACATAATACCTGTCCATTACACCTGGTAAACACATAGTACCTGTCCATTACACCTGGTAAACACATAATACCTGTCCATTACACCTGGTAAACACATAATACCTGTCCATTACACCTGGTAAACACATAATACCTGTCCATTACACCTGGAAAACACATAATACCTGTCCATTACACCTGGTAAACACATAATACCTGTCCATTACACCTGGTAAACACATAATACCTGTCCATTACACCTGGTAAACACATAATACCTGTCCATTACACCTGGAAAACACATAATACCTGTCCATTACACCTGGAAAACACATAATACCTGTCCATTACACCTGGAAAACACATAATACCTGTGCATTACACCTGGAAAACACATAATACCTGTCCATTACACCTGGAAAACACATAATACCTGTCCATTACACCTGGTAAACACATGATAATACCTGTCCATTACACCTGGAAAACACATAATACCTGTCCATTACACCTGGAAAACACATAATACCTGTGCATTACACCTGGAAAACACATAATACCTGTCCATTACACCTGGAAAACACATAATACCTGTCCATTACACCTGGTAAACACATGATAATACCTGTCCATTACACCTGGAAAACACATAATACCTGTCCATTACACCTGGAAAACACATAATACCTGTGCATTACACCTGGAAAACACATAATACCTGTCCATTACACCTGGAAAACACATAATACCTGTCCATTACACCTGGTAAACACATGATAATACCTGTCCATTACACCTGGAAAACACATAATACCTGTCCATTACACCTGATAAACACATAATATCTGTACTGGTCCATTCACACTTCACACCTGGAAAACACAGCAGATCCTTTAAAACTATCCCTGTATGATACTGGTCCATTTCATTTACACATGCTTCAAACCTATAGACAGACTATAGGACGGTAGAAACGTTGAAAGACGTTAGATCACATCTCAACTTTGACTTTTTACAATCCAGAGCAAAATGAAACAACAGTTTGATGAATCGTGGCTCCTTTTGTTTTGAACTGTGTGGATATTTATAAAGTTAGACTGTGTTTAACCATTTATCACAGCTTACTGAGGTTACTGAGGGTGTTAACACCAACACAAATGTGCTTTATATTACATTATAAAATACATAAAGCTGTATTTAACCTACTTGTTTGTTTCCAGCGCGGTGTAGCCTACTGTATGGTGCATGTATTCCGGTGTGTGTGTGTGTGTGTGTGTGTGTGTGTGTGTGTGTGTGTGTGTATGTGTGTGTGTGTGTGTTGACTCAGGTGCAGGTTAGACATTAACCACCTGACTGACTGCAGGTGTGTTCAAGATCATTTGCATTGAAGTGAACAGCTTTACCTTTTCACTGGTTGGTAGGTAGGTAGACAGACTACTTCTTCAAGTGCTGGTAGGCTACTTCTTTAAAGGTAGTGAACAAGTGCAGGATACTTCGTCAATAGGCTCTAAAGTGCAACTGGCAGGTTGCATTTTTGTTCAATAATCAATGTATACAACAAGGCCAAAAGCGACTTTCATGAAGAGAGACAAATATATTAAAATGGAGCCAGTTTGAGTGATTTAAAATTCATTTGAGTGATTTTTTTTTAAAGTTAAAACTATATTGTGTTTGCTCAGTAACCAGAGGTCTCCTTGTCTCCCCAACAGAAGAATATACATTTTCATGGGGGCCAATTTCATCCTATCATTCCTACATCTACAATTTTGTCTGCTCACTTCTTTGTTTCCTCACTTTCAATTTAACTTGTTGCATCATGTAGTGCATCTCTCCTGATTGGATGAAATTGATATCCCGACCTGAAAATGAATTTTCTGTTTACTAAAGACCTGGAGAGACAGGGAGACTCTTGTTACTGAACAAACACTCTATAGCAATGATTACTATCACAATATAGAGATATTTAACACCTATACAGAAAATGTTGTTTGCTTTCCTTTACTACAGGTGAGATTTGGTCCAGTTCAGCTTTCATCTATGCAGAGATGGCAGAAAAAAGAAAAACATTCAATGATGCTTTGCTGTTTCAGATTGTCCTTCAACAGAAAATAATTTTTTTACATCCTAGTTTTAAGCAAATCATGAAGCAAGACAATCCATGAGACACAGACAGACATGCAGGCAGGCAGACAGGCAGGCAGGCAGACAGACAGACAGACAGACAGACATGATGTGTAGACTATGAAGTACATAATAGTTGTAAAATGTATAGAACAATATATATATATCTTCATGATAGACATGAGATGATGCAGGTTTTTATTCTTCACAACCAGGCAGGTCCACAGCTGTAAAGGACTTCCAGATGTCAGGTTGAGATATTTTAATAAATTACTTGTATTACTATTAATTATACACACACACACACACACACACACACACACACACACACACACACACACACACACACACACACACACACACACACACACACACACACACACACACACACACACACACACACACACACACACACACACACACACACACACACACACGTAATTGTACAGTCACAGTAGAATTGTCCTATTGTCAAAGGCAGTGGTTGTCACATCTGTATTCACATCTGTTCAGAACAGCCTCTATAAACACAGCTTTGTCAATGTTTATTTTTATTGACTAACGTCAAATAAAAACTTCAACCATTTATGTCCTATTTCATACCTTCACACATTTTCAAAAATAGAAAAGAAAATAGCCGATCTACAAGCTCACGTTTGCTCACAACGTGAGCTGCTAGGTTAGCTATTTATAGTTCATTTATATGTATTCATAGTTCATTCATAGTTCATTACAAAATATGTTGTTGTATACCTGTATATATATTGCAATTAATAATAATGTGTCATTGTCCCAAAATCCAAAGGCACACCTGGATACCTGTGTGCCTCCACACACCTTTTGGAAAACACTGATCTACAAGCACCAGAACCACTAATCTAAAAGCACCAGAACCACTCATCTAAAAGCACCAGAAACACTGATCTACAAGCACCAGACCCGCTCAGGGTGAACAGTGTTAGCTGTATGTGAGCTACAGAGGGCAGAGAGAGGCGTCACATTTAGCTGCTTATTTAACTCATTCAATCCCGGGGGACGCATCTCCGTCATTTTAGATTTCTTTGGCTATTCAAAAATAGCAGATCTACGAGCTCACAGCGCGGCACTCGGTGCCGCGCTGTGAGCTTGTAGATCTGCTATTTTTGAAAAATCGTGAAATATAATCTTTGAATATATATGTTTTTTAAAGCGAACATTTGTAACTCTAATCTTTGCTTCTGGAAGTCCCTGGAACAAAAGTTCGTTTTAAAAAAATATAGATTTAAAGATTTGCACACATTTTTCTAATTTTTTTTCAAAATATAGCAGTTCTATATCTGCTTGTATATCTGCTATTTTTGAATAGCCAAATAAATCAAAAAATGACACAGATGCGTTCCACCGGATTCAATGAGTTAAAGGAGAGATCCGGACATTTTAAGTGTTATCTTTGATGTGTCGCTTATCACTCACCATCCTTGAAAGGGACGTTGAGTTATTTCAGAGAGTCCCGTGTCGTAATTTTTTCGACCCCCTCCGTTGGCATAATGGGAGCGCGTGCCTAAGTGAAATTCGTCTATTATAACCGATGCAAAGTTATTTTTTTCTCTACTACTACTCTCTCCCAGAACCTGGCAACAGAAATAAGCAAACAGCGTTAGCTCGTTCGGCATTAGCGTTAGCCTCTCAGGAACTTTCAGTGCATGTTTGAGTATCATGAGACTCTACAATGAGTAGTAGTAGAGAAAAAAATAACTTTGCATCGGTTATAATAGACGAATTTCACTTAGGCACGCGCTCCCATTATGCCAACGGAGGGGGTCGAAAAAATGACGACACGGGACTCTCTGAAATAACTCAACGTCCCTTTCAAGGATGGTGAGTGATAAGCGACACATCAAAGATAACACTTAAAATGTCTCTCCTTTAAGGTTAGTGTCACGTGTGACGCTTTCTGACCCAAAGCCTGGTCTTGGAGGCAGTTAGCAGCTACAGGGGAACAAGTTCTGTGTGGTGGCCAAATAACTGCGCCCTCCTCTGGGTGTTTCTCGTCATAACACGGGCGGTACGGACAGGAAAGGGGGGGGGGGGGGTCATTTTTGGCGTCCACGGGTGCCATGCTGCGATATTTTGTAGAGAGAGAAGTCCTGACGTCACTGATGCTACTTGTGTTCCAAACACAAACAAACCAGCCAAGAGGTTCGTTCTATCATCAGGTTCGTGACTCTGGTGTCGTTTCTGATATCGAGTTACATTTGTTACAACGTCCGTGTTTGGGGAAAATACAATGAGTTCTGCTGCCGTACCAAGGAAGGTTTTGAAAGGAAAAGACGTGCACGTTTAGTTATTACTTCCTGGTACCTGTCAAGGAAGGTTTTTAAAGGAAAAGACGCGCAGTCCCGTCCGTTCTCTAGATATGATATGACATGACGCTCATGGGTGGCAAACCTCACACCGGAGGTTTGATGAAATCCATGGCAGTGGATGGAGCCGTCTGGACCAGCTCATGAACAAACATTATTTCTGTACGATTGCGACCTTTGTCATATAATCGGTTCAGGAATATTAACCCATTAACACATTGCGTGCCAATCGCGTAGTTCTACGCAAACCTAAATAATTGCGCAGCGTGCCAGTCGCGTAGTTCTACGCGAAGTGGTCTTTTATTTTTTATTTTTCTCGCAGTGACACTTTCATTGTAGGCCTCCCTCGCAGTGACACATTTCGTTGTAGGCCTCCCTCGCAGTGACACATTTCGTTGTAGGCCTCCCTCACAGTGACACATTTCGTTGTAGGCCTCCCTCACAGTGACACATTTCATTGTAGGCCTCCCTCACAGTGACACTTTCATTGTAGCACACCGGAAACGGAAATAGAATGTCAATCGAAGATTTTCGTTCCCATCCGCCGCCGCTCTTAAGCTTCCCCTAATCCGCCATTATCTCCGGTGTTGTTTTTCTCCGCGCTGAACGCTGTTTAATAGAAACTGAGACTACTGCAAAATGGACGATCGCTGATTGAAAATGTCTTCTCTGGGCCACTCACACAGCTACCCTGTGTGTCTACAAACAGTTGAACGCGCGATCATAAGGTATTTAGCGAGGTCTGTGGCGAGGTGAAAAAAACTAAAAAACAACAATAAATCGCTGGCACTGGTGAGTACATTATGATATTAAACTCTGGCATGGAATGTGTTAAGACCTGGAACGCATCTGTGTCACTTTAGATTTCTTTGGCTATTCAAAAATAGCAGATATACAAGCTCATAGCGCGGCACCGAGTGCCGCGCTATGAGCTTGTAGATCTGCTATTTTTGAAAAATCGTGAAAAGATATATTTTAGATTTTTTTTCAAAAAACTGTTAGGATTTAAAAAACATTTTTAAGAATCGCCTCAGGTCTTAATGGGTTAAAGAAGACATAATTATCACACATTGTTTGTGTTGCTTCTAGATGTGAACACTGTATCATTTTATAGAGGTATCTAAAGAGATGTGTACACTGTATCATGTTATAAGAGGTATCTAAAGGGCACAAAGTATGTTTCTGAACGGCCAAAGTATCGCGAGACTGTCAATGTCGATATATCTAGAGAACGGACGGACTGCACGTCTTTTCCTTTCACAACCTTCCTCGACAGGTAACAGGAAGTGGCGTTGGAAACTACAGTAGGAAGTCACGTGACTCAGAGTCCCCCCCACTGAAGCTCCATCAAAAACGTTCCGGCCCGACATTCTTTAGATTTGGTGACTTCAGTTTGTTTAGTTATTATTTAGTTTGTTTAGTTATTATTTAGTTTGTTTAGTTATTATTTAGTTTGTTTAGTTATTATTCAGTTTGTTTAGTTATTATTTAGTTTGTTTAGTTATTATTCAGTTTGTTTAGTTATTATTTAGTTTGTTTAGTTATTATTTGGTCTGTTTAGTTATTATTTGGTTAGTTTAGTTATTATTTAGTTTGTTTAGTTATTATTTGGTTAGTTTAGTTATTATTCAGTGTGTTTGATGGAACAAACAGAGAAGTGACAACGCTACTCTCCTACACAAAGAATAAATCCAGAGCAACACAACGTGATGCTGATTATGTGCGACAGTAGAGCCGTGATCCGGACGCAGCTGGGTAAAATGGGAGATGTAGTCTTTAGGTCATTTTTAAGCCTGAGAATTGTAGTCATTCATGTAGGCGGCGATTTATTTTCACAATCTTTGGATAAATAAGAGTCCTTTCACCTTCAGTTGAAGCTTCAACTTCAAGGCTCATTCGCTTATTTTTGGAACACAGTTCTTCTAAGACACGATGCTAAGCACACGCTATGGTATTTTCAATGGAGAAAATAACTCCCGGCGGCAGTGATGTCATTGTCAGACATTGGTTCTCATTGGCCAGCCGCGTCTCATCGGCCCGGGTGACCCCGCGCTGCGTTCTCATTGGCCGGGGTGTGTCTGTTTGAAGGCCTCCAGCTCCAGTTTGTACCAGTCCGGGGCCTCGGGGCCGCTGCGGTCCGCCGCCCCCTGGTGGTCGTAGCCGTACGCCACCGTCAGCTCCTCGTCCGCGCGCACCGCCCGCAGCGTGCGCAGGCATTTCAGAGGTCCTAACCGGGGATGGTTATAACTGAGGGAAAAAAAGAAGAACACACACACACACACACACACACAGTCAAAGTGTGTCAAATCATCAACGTGCACTTAATCCATTAACGCATCTGTGTCATTTTAAGACCGAGTGCCATGCTATGAGCTTGTAGATCTGCTATTTTTTTTTTAATCATGAAAATGTGTGCAAATCTTTTAATATATGTTTTTAAAGCGAACATTTGTAACTCTTTGCTTCTGGGGGTTCTACAAATGTCTTCTAAATCCTAACAGTTTTTTGGTTTTTTTTTTTACTTATGTTGCTATAATCAGTGGTTCTCAAACTTTTTCATGTCAAGGACCCCCGAAATTATATGTATTTGGCCGCCGACCCCTCCCCCATCTCAAAAATATTTGTTCCAGGGACCCCCCAGAAGCAAAGATTCTAGTTAAAAATGTTTGTTTTAAAAAATATATTGCTCATTGTGCGGCACTCGGTGCCGCACAATGAGCACCTTGAGCACCTTTCTGGGCACCTTTTGATGATTGGTTTGAATGGTTGGGTCATATTTATAACTCTCTGCCTGCCAACGAAGAGATTTCTCGTCAAATTCTGCCAAGGCGTAGCCTGCCACCAACAAGTTTTCAGGGGTTCTCCACCATCTACCCCAGGGTTACTCAACTTAAGATGGCTCAGGGGCCACTCAGCAAAATACCAAAAGTCCGAGGGGCCGCAAGCTAAAAATGACGGTCCTATTTTAGATTTTTAGATTTTGTAACACACACTACGCATTGTTATTGTTATAAGAAAATGTACATTTTGACATCATATTCTTTTCACTGTACCTGTTTATTTTGTGTGTATGTCCAGTGGCATCAGTTCAGCAAAAGCTAAGGTATGGCAAGGTTAGGGTTGCCAACTCCCAGAGATTGAAATAAGGGACACCTACCCTGGGCGCGCGGCATAGCCGCGCGGCTGCAAAAAAATGGGGGTCAAACCCCCCAAAAAAACTGAAATGCATAGAAAACTATGCATTATACCTGTAACAATTGATGTTTGTTTTTGAAAAAAAAAATTTTTAGCAACCCATATATTTGAATGGAAATGTATATTTTATCCTGTGCTTAACCATGGGGTTTGACCATGAGTGGTTTGACCATGAGGGGCCGCCAAGACGCTGCGTTGGGGCCGCGTGCGGCCCGCGGGCCGCGGGTTGAGTAGCGCTGATCTACCCTATGAATGATGCTTTCACTGCCTGATGACGATAGACCCGGAATTGACTTGCTTGATTGAAAAATAAAAGCTTGTTTACTTTTGCTTAGGTTTTGGCTAGACATGGTAGTTTTAACATGGTCTGACAAACGAAGGGAAAGCTCCGGTTATATTTTCTTTTCTCTGGACGACGAACAGTTCTCCCCTTTGTGTTTACCAACGGTCTGACTCGCGGATCATAACATATATAAATGTTCTGTGGTCAGTTGGGGAGGTGGGACAGACGTGCATTTGTGCCGTTATATGCTGCTTTCAGCGTGTCTCCGCCCATGAAAGTTACCTCGCGGGTGTTTTTCCTCTGGGGGTCCAGGTCGTGGATCCTGTGTGTCTACGCACCCGATCAGACGATGGGTTATAATGAATATAACATTTCTGTGACCGGTTGAAAAGGTTATAAAACACGAACATCGCTGGCAGTGGGTGAGTTTATTAATGAATATACTCTGGCAGTGAAAGAGTTATCGGCAAAAACAAGCCGCATTCAAATGGCCACAGCTCTGCAATGGATCACCTATGCTACGACACCCCCGTGCGTCTAGTGATATTCTCCGTGAGGACGGGCCGGGGCTCACAGAGATTATTCCATGATTTTCCGAAGGTACAGTTCGTTTTGGCCGGCACTAGTGGCACACTATTACACTGTTACTCTGTCTGGCAGTTAAAGAGTTAAAGTAACTTACGGGTCATATTTACAGTTGGGGGTGGAGGAGTGGTTCCCTTTATGACCCAGTGAAGCACAGTATTTGTGGATCATATTTGGGTCATATCTACATACTTAACTCATTCAGTTTTTTTTTTTTTTTTTTTTCATGACGTCTCAGACGTCATTGGCACTCTGGGCTTATGAAAAACGTGACGTCTGCGACGTCATTGGCACTGAATGAGTTAAGGGTCATATTTACAGTATATTTTACAGTATTTATAGATCATATTTGGGTCATATCTACATACTTACGGGTCATATTTACAGTATATTTTACAGTATTTATGGATCATATTTGGGTCATATCTACATACTTAAGGGTCATATTTACAGTATATTTTACAGTATTTATGGATCATATTTGGGTCATATCTACATACTTACGGGTCATATTTACAGTATATTTTACAGTATTTATGGATCATATTTGGGTCATATCTACATACTTAAGGGTCATATTTACAGTATATTTTACAGTATTTATGGATCATATTTGGGTCATATCTACATACTTACGGGTCATATTTACAGTATATTTTACAGTATTTATGGATCATATTTGGGTCATATCTACATACTTACGGGGCATATTTACAGTATATTTTACAGTATTTATAGATCATATTTGGGTCATATCTACATACTTACGGGTCATATTTACAGTATATTTTACAGTATTTATAGATCATATTTGGGTCATATCTACATACTTACGGGTCATATTTACAGTATATTTTACAGTATTTATAGATCATATTTGGGTCATATCTACATACTTACGGGTCATATTTACAGTATATTTTACAGTATTTATGGATCATATTTGGGTCATATCTACATACTTACGGGTCATATTTACAGTATATTTTACAGTATTTATGGATCATATTTGGGTCATATCTACATACTTACGGGTCATATTTACAGTATATTTTACAGTATTTATGGATCATATTTGGGTCATATCTACATACTTACGGGTCATATTTACAGTTGGGGGTGAAGGAGTGGTTCGCTTTATGACCCAGTGAAGCACAGTATTTGTCCGTCTGGTCGAAGGGCTGAGGGACGTCAATCACCGTGTCCTCGTCCAATGAGATGGTGTTTCCATTCAGGGACCAATCCCTGTTGTCCACCTGGCCACGCCCACACAGAGACACAAAGAAAAAGAGAGGATTCATTATGTATGTAGTACCACTTTATACAACTAGAGGTCTTTTTTCTTCTTCACAGAACCCGAGGCTCGGCCCGGCCTGACTAATTAGCGTAGATTTTGGGCCCGAAAACGTCTAATTTGAGAACTCTACCTCACACCTAGACTCACCTATAAGCCCTGCTCATTATGCTAGGTAGTCCATGAGCCAGAGCCACAAAATTGAGCAATGATTATCGAAAGAGTGGGCAAAACCAAACCTATATTAAATTGTTCATAGGGTCAATACGAGTAAATAAATATATGATAACCTTTCCACAGGAGTAGCTTTTTCATGGTTATCACACATTTTGTTATTTTCCCCATACGTACATGACAGGTGAAAAAAAATGACAACTTTTAAAAAAGAGTTATCATAATGAAGCTTCCTGAGTTGATTACTTACATGAAGACAATGATTTATCGTATTACAAGTTTTCTGAAATTGTATATTTAAATATGCAAATTAGGCATTAGGAAAATATGCATAACTGAATTTGCATAACTTTCCAGAATCAACATTGGAACTTTGGACAAAGCCAGAGTCAACATTCTTAATTCATTTTGTTAAGATGTTGGAGTCAAAGGTTTTTAAAGAGGGAATATTCAATATCTGGCTAAATTTTGGGGCTCTGGCTCATGGACTAAATGCCTAATTTGCATATTTAAATACACAATTTCAGAAAACTTGTAATACGATAAATCATTGTCTTCATGTAAGTAATCAACTCAGGAAGTTTCATTATGATAACTCTTTTTTTAAATTTTGTAATTTTTTGTTCCCCCCAAATTCGGCACAAACGTGGATATGAATGTGTTTGCGAACGCGGGAGGAGGAGAAGCCGCGCCTCCGACCAAGTGGAGCTTACACACACACACACACACACACACACACACACACACACACACAGTTCTCTCCCCATCACGGTGAAATAACACAGATTACAAGTCCGTAAATACACAATATTTTCGAGCTGCGTTCGCTTCCAGCGTTCGCGCGTCTTACTTGTATACTACTCTGCCACCAAATGTGGAACGCCCTTCTGTACCACCAGCCATCAAACTTCACCACTTCCTATGCTCATTCTAAACCACCCTAAAAGGGTTTTTTGTGTTATTCTTTTAGCATTGCTTTGGTGATTGTACTTGCTGTAATGTTTGCAATTTATTAATAACGTATTCAATCAAATTCTACAGTTGAATTAGTTGACGACACACACACACACACACAAGCTGTACCTCAGAGTGTGTGATGCGTACTCCGTTGTAGAAGGACACCACAGTGTCAGCATCAGCATCTATCTTGGCAAACAGTCCCTGTCCTCCTCCTTTGATCAGAGAGTCTGCTACTAACACCCTGACACACACACACACACACACACACACACACACACACACACACACACACACACACACACACACACACACACACACACACACACACACACACACACACACACACACACACACACACACACACACACACACACACACACACACACACACACACACACACACACACACACACACACACACGATACAGGATGAAAACCAGTGACAGTGGAAGTGAGGACAGAAAACTAAAAGAATGAGCAGACAACGTTGGAACTGGAACATATAGAATGATCTCTGCCCGCCTGGGAGACAGTCAAGGACCCCTGGGGGTCCCCGGACCCCACTTTGAGCAGCAGTGGACTAGATGGTGGTGGTCTTACCGTTGAGTCTCATAAGGGTCGGGCAGCAGGACATGTGTTCCGATGCAAGAGGAGGTGGACTTATCATAGGAGAACACTGGACCTACAAACACAAACAACACTGTATCATAGGAGAACACTGGACCTACAAACACAAACAACACTGTATCATAGGAGAACACTGGACCTACAAACACAAACAACACTGTATCATAGCAGAACACTGGACCTACAAACACAAACAACACTGTATCAGAACATTGAACTAGGGCTGTCACGATTCCAAATTTAAGTTGACGATTAATTGTCACTCAAATAATTGCGATTAACGATTTAATAGTGTTTTTAACTCATTCTCTGCCAGACTTATTTCTGGCTGTGTTTGCCCACTGCCAGCAATTTAGTGTTTTTTTTTATTTTTATAACTTAAAACATTTTCACAAATTTTTTTTTCCATTATGATCGCAAGTCCAATCGTTTATAAACACACCGGCGATCCGTGCACGTCGCTCAGACAACAGACATTCCGATCGGGGCGGAGTCCTTCTCCTCCAGCCCAGCGTAAAAACTATTTTAACTTTTTCACCTTGCCACAGACCTCGCTAAATCCCTTATGATCGCGTGTTCAACTGTTTGTAGACACACAGGGTAGTTGTGTGAGTGGCCCAGAGAAGACATTTTCAATCGGCGACGTTCCATTTTGCAGCAGTAGCAGTTTCTAAACAGCGTTTCTAAACAGCGTTTCTAAACAGCGTTCCACGGCGGAGTTAAACAAAGCCGAGATAATGGCGTTTTAGAGGGGGACTTAAACAGGAAGCAGGCGGAAACGAAAATCTTCGATTGACGTCATTTCCGTATCCGGGTGTGTTACAATGAAATGTGTCACTTCCAGAGATGAAGGACGGTGAGATCTTTATAAAATCAATGTTTTATAAAAATTACGTTTTTTACGTTCTTGGCAGAATTGTTAATTGGAAATAATTACGTTTTTTACGTTCTTGGCAGGGAATGAGTTAATTGCACAGGGCAGATATGACAAATAACTATTATTGACTTCTTCTTTTTTTAACTAAGAAAAATAAATAAAAAAATACTAGCAAATCTACAAGCTTACAACGCGTCACGAAGTGACTCATTGTAAGCTTGTCAGCTATTTCTGCTATTTTTTATATTTGAAAATGTGTGAAAATCTTTCAATATGGAAACGATTATGCAAAAATAATTGTGATTATCTCAAATATTTGCGACTATGGCGATTATGTAATAATTGTAACAGGTCTACGCTGGAGCGTCAAACTCAAACAATGCTTCTGTTAGTCTGTTCATTAGCAGCACAACATCACCTTTTAGGATTGTTTGACGTTATAAAACAAAAATGCATTATAATACACAAACATAACTTGTACATATCTGTTCAGAGGATAAAACACACACACACACACACACACACACACACACATAGTGCAGGAACCAAAAGCCCAAAAGTTGACTATACCCCTCCCCGGGGTAGAACAAAACGGGACATAGTTTTTTCACATCTTTAGGATGTCCCCTTCGTGAAATGGATTGTCCCAAGTTTTACTTTTACTGCAAAAGTCATGAAATTGATCCATGAAGTGACTCACCACATAGGCAAAAAAAAACGCCTACCCTGAAAGTGGGAGTTCCAAGTAAATCCTCTGTCATTTTCTACCTGCTGGTTGTTTTTAGATCATACTTGCACAGATGGTCTACAGGTAGTGTCCCTACATCCCAAAACAATCAGAATGCCAATATGTGGTTCTATTGTGAATCAGCAGCCTTTTATATAAGGCCTTAAATAGGCGGAAATAGCAAAAAGTTGACTTTTCTGGGCAATATATACTTCTAACTTTGGTCCAACTCTTTATCAGGGGTAGAACTAGATGTGACATTGTTTTTTCACCTCTTTAAGATGTCCTCTTCCTGAAATGGATGGTCAGAAGTTTTACTTTTACTGCAAAAGTCATGAAATTCATCCATTAAGTGACCACTGCAAAGAAACGCCTACCCTGAAATAGGGCGTTCCAAGCCAATCCCTTCTCATTTTACTTGCTGGTTGTTTTCACATCATACTTGCACAGATGGTCTACAGCCTTTTATATGAGGCTTTATTATGGGTGGAAATAGCAAAAAGTGGACTTTTCTGAGGAATATTCACATGTAATACTGGTCCTACTCTTCTATCAGGGGTACATTACATTACATTACAGTCATTTAGCAGACGCTTTTATCCAAAGCTTACAATAAGTGCATTCAACATAGGTAGAGAACGAAACTACTAATCACACTGATTCACCAGAAGTATTAAGTGCATTCTCTTCTAAAACAAGCAACCAAGAGTATACTGTACCTAGCGCTAAAGTAAAAGTGCAATATATCAGATACCTACTTTCATAAACAGATGAGGCAAAATAGGAAAATCAAATGCAAATGAGCAAGTGCTAAACCAAATAAGTGTATCGAATAAACAAGATCCAATAAAACAATAAAACAAGAGTTTGTACAACTAGTTAACAACAAGTAGGCAAGGCGAAGAGGAAGGGTAGTGTTTCCTGAAGAGGTGGGTTTTCAGCAGTGACTCTGCTGTCCTGACATCAGTGGGGAGTTCATTCCACCACTGTGGGGCCAGAACAGAAAAAAGTTGTGACCGTGAAGATCGGCCAGAAGGACCCTTGAGTGGTAAAACAAAATGTGACATTGTTTTTTTTGTCCCAAATTTTACTTTTACTGCAAAAGTCATGAAATTCATCCATGAAGTGGCTCACCACTGCAAAAACACACCTACCCTGAAATAGGGAGTTCATTTTCTACACGCTGGTTGTTTTCACATTGTACTTATACACAGATGGTCGTACAGGTAGTGTCCAGCAGCCCTTGATATAATATAAGGCCTTATTCAAGGCAGAAATAGGAATATTCACTTGTGATTTTGGTCAGAGGTAGAACAAAACCTGACCTTGTTTTTTCATAACTTTGACTTGTCATCTAACTATCAACCAATCAACTATTTACATTGACTGCAAAGGTCATGACATTCTTCAATAAAGTTTCTGCACCAAGAAAGTGAAATGCATGAAAAAGGGATCATATTTGCCCAGATTGTCTACAGGTAAGACCCCTACACCCCAAAGCAACCAGACAAATGTTAAAATTGTCTTGTATTGTGAATCCGCAGGGTTTTATAGGCTCTTGGGCCTGGTTAAAGGCATAAAATAAATCTGAGTTACTTCTAATCCTGATCTATTAATACTGTAAAATGCCTACGAATACAACAAAATGACTGCTTCAGGGAATACAATTTGATACCATGTTTTACCCTGCCACTTCATATTCATATGGAATCTATGATCCTCAGGTAGGCCTAATATCTCTACACCTCAAAGCTTCAGGAATGACAAAATATATTTCTATAAGCCCATACAACCTAAATGCAGAATGGCTTAAGTACATGCTGTAGAATACACTTTTTGTGTGCCATTCTTAATGAATAATCATCAATCAGCAGCTTATGGAAAACGGTTTGGCCCCCGTCAGTCAGTCACCCCCCCCCTCACACTGCTCAAAAAAGTAAATAAATTTATGAAATTGAGAATAAGCTGCTGATTGATGATTATTCATTAAGAATGGCTCACAGTAGTGTATTCTACTTAGCCCATACAGCATTTTAAGTCTGGCTACCATAGAAGGCTTATAGAACTATATTTTGTCATTCCATCTGTTTTGAGGCATCAGGATATTTGGCCTACCTGAGAAACATCCTTAGATTCCACATGAATATGGAGTGGGTAAAAACATGGTATCAGAATACATGTCCTGTTAGTAAGCAGTCATTTTGTTTGCAGGCATTTTACAGTAATATATTAGGATTAGAAGTAACTCTGAAAAAAAACACGTCATAATATAATATTTAACAAGGCCTAGGAGCCTAAAATCCTGCTGATTCACAATACAGAATATTTTTGACATATCTTTCTGGTTATTTTGGGTGTTGGGGTCCTACCTGTAGACAATCTGTGCAAATATGATGTAAATCCAACCAGTAGGTGGTCATTAAAGCAGGATTAACTTAGGTAGGTAGGGACTTTTAGGCATTGTTTTTTTCTTTTTGCAAATGTTCATGGATACATCTCATGAATTTCGACATCTAAGAAAAAATTCGGACCATCCATTTCATGAAGAGGACAAGTCAAAGTTATGGAAAAAAAGCTACCCCTGATAAAAGAGTAGGACCAGTATTCCACGTGAATATTTTAAAGTCCACTTTTTGCTATTTCCGCCTATAATAAAGCCTTGTATAAAAGGCTGCTGATTCACAATAGAACCAAATGTTGGCATTCTGATGCTTTAGGATGTAGGGAGTAGGGACACTACCTGTAGACCATCTGTGCAAGTATGATGTAAAACAAAAAACATCAGGTAGAAAATGAGAAAGGATTGACTTCAAACTCCCTTTTTCAGGGTAGGCGTGTTTTGGCAGTGGTGAGTCACTTTGTGGATGAATTTCATGACTTTTGCAGTAAAAGTAAAACTTCTGACCATCCATTTCAGGAAGAGGACATCTTAAAGACATGAAAAAACAATGTCACATCTAGTTCTACCCCTGATAAAGAGCTGGACCAAAGTTACAAGTAAATATTGCTCAGAAAAGTAAACTTTTTGCTATTTCCGCCTATTTAAGGCCTTATATAAAAGGCTGCTGATTCACAATAGAACCACATATTGGCATTCTGATTGTTTTGGGATGTAGGGACACTACCTGTAGACCATCTGTGCAAGTATGATCTAAAAACAACCAGCAGGTAGAAAATGACAGAAGATTTACTTGGAACTCCCACTTTCAGGGTAGGCGTTTTTTTGCCTATGTGGTGAGTCACTTCATGGTAGAGTTCTCAACGGGCCTGAAAATTAAGGCTCGGCCCTAACTGGGCCCGACTGGGCCGGCCCGAGGCTCGGCCCGACCCCGACTATTTCCATCATGTTAGGCCCGAAACCCGAAAAAAACCCGAGGAAAAAAAAAAGAAAAAAATATTTTTTTGTATTTTTTTTTTTTTAATATTATTATTCTGTTCTGAATGTGTATTTATCTATTATGAAGATGGCGCTGACGGCGCTGACTGACATTAACTTACACTGTGCTTACACTGTGCTGATTTAAATGAAGTTAAATCCTTGTCATGCTCACGCACCTCTGTGCAATGCAAGGCATCGTCTGCATTTCTCTGCCTCTCTCGACCGAGTCTTTGTCCCCCCGCACACACACACACACACACACACACACACACACACACACACTAATTTGCAACATAATAGCAAGAACAGGAATAATACCACGATAACGCAATGGTGACTAATGACTATGAACCAGCAACAGATTCCACGTACCCAAAACAGTTGGAGGGTTATTTTCCCAAGCTGAAATCTGCGTTTAAACTGCAAGGCTGCATGGTTGTGTTGTTGAACACATACACAGTTTAACGTCGGGAAAGTTACACGACTCACTCGCCCAGGTGTCACTAATCACCGTAATCATAACAAAATTCAGAATCACATCGCTGCCTGTTTCGGATTCCGCACGTTAAAGTATATTTATTCATTTGTTCGTCTATTTATTAACTGCTACTGTAGTCTTAACCCTGCGGTACATAAACTCCCGTTACAGTCATGGATCAACTTCAACCTGGTGTTTGCACTTTCTCCATTTACGGTCCGTACATCTATAGAAACGTTCAGATTTCAAATATAAATTGCTTACCCTATGGCCACGGATGTTAAAATTATGCACGGGACTCTCAAAAGTACCCGTATATTCTGTATTGTTCAATAAAAAGCATTTTAATCCGAACGGTGGCCATTTTCTCATAGAGTTATAATGTATCAGAGTGCAATACACCTACCACCGATAGGGTCGCTTGTTGAAAGTATATGGAGAAAATGGCCACCGATCAGATTAAAATGCTTTTTATTGAACAATACGGATGATACGGGTACTTTTGAGAGCCCGTACATAAATGTAACATCCGTGGCCATGGGATAAGCACTTTATATTTGACATATGAATGTTTCTGTAGATGTACGGGCTATAAATGGAGAAAGTGCAAACACCAGGTTGAAGTTCATCCATGACGGACGAGACAGACGTGTTTTTAGTTTATTGAAATAATGTCATGCACATTTGTCCAGTGCATAGCCTACTGCAGGCCTTGTTGACTAGATTTAGAAGAGATTTTGAAGCTATTGCTGCTGAAATTATCGATTATTTTTTAAGGGGAAAAGCCGTCATTTAACATGCAAGTCAATGAGTGAGAAGCAGAGGGTGCCAGGCGCTGCCAGGCCTGGGTGTGACTAACTTCGCACCACCAGTCACAGAGTGGAGTGGGTGGGGCTTAGCGAAGGGTCCATTGATTTCTGAACGAACCTGACCACTGAATGTACACTATTGTTGAAGGCTGGTGTACTGTAGACCGAAATTGCCGTGGGTTTTTGTATTAAAAGGGCCCTTGATATGGATGCATCATGCGGTAGCCCTGAAACATGAATGTGAACCATGGCTACATATGCGGCAATGGATTACAAGAACGCTCGTCCCCAAACACACTCGCCCGGGTCTAATCCGGCGGCCTCTGCCCGCGAAATGAATGGGGGTGAGTGTGTTTTGGGGCGAGTGTTCTGTTTACCACCGGAACGCTCGCCCAGAAACGCTTTTTTTTTACTCTCTCTCACTCTGCTGCTGGCTCAGTGAGCGTGAGCAGCACAGTGCAAGTTAACGCCAGTAAGTCAGCACCGTCAGCGCCATCTTCATAATAGATAAATACACATTCAGACAGAACAGAATTCAAAAATATATTATAAAAATAAATAAAAATTCATAATCATTTATTTATTTATTTTTCATGGAGCCCGAGGCTCGGCTCGGCCCGACCAATTAGCATACTTTTGAGGCCCCGGCTCGGCCCGAAAACGTCGGGTCGGGTCGGGCCGGGTCGGGTTCGGGTAGAATTTGAGAACTCTACTTCATGGATCAATTTCATGACCTTTGCAGTAAAGTTCAACTTGGGACAATCCATTTCACGAAGGGGACATCCTAAAGATGTGAAAAAACTATGTCCCGTTTTGTTCTACTCCGGGAGGGGTATCTCAAAAACTAAGGCTCTTTTTGAGGGTTTGTTCCTGCACTAACACGTAAATGTGTGTAAACTGAGAGACATACAGAAAAACTAAATCAATAATAAATACATTCATACAATTCCGTGTTCATTTTGTCGAGCGTGTGAGCTTGTAGATCGGACACCATGTATCAAGGACCGGCATGATACATTTTAGTCGACTAAATCAACTGTAGATTTAGTCGACTAAAACTAGACTAAAACTAAAGCCATTTCAGATGACTAAAACTGAACGCAATTTTATTCTTAAGACTATGACTAAAACTACATCAAAATGTGCTGTCAAAATGAACGCTGCCGATGACATACCGTCAGATGTGACCTCAAAGCGAGGGGGCGTGTCCTCGGTGCCCGAGGGCAGCAGGGTGGCGAGTCGAGCCTTGATCAGCTCTCCGTCCACGAAGGTCCCGTAGAGCGCCGTGCGTCCGTCTGGGTAGACGTACGCTATGGACTCCCCCGTCATCTCCCCCTCCGAGTTCACCTCGCCATACACACTGCCCCGGTCCTACACACACACACACACACATATATGCGCACCCACGCACACATGTGCGAGCACACACACACACACACACACACACTCACACACACACACACACACACACATATATGCGCACCCACGCACACATGTGCGAGCACACACACACACACACACACACACACACACACACACACACACACACACACACACACACACACACACACACACACACACACACACACACACACACACACACACACACACACACACACACACACACACACTCTTAAGTAAAAGTAGCAATACCACATAACATGTAGTAAAACTTCAACATTTGACCCGACATTGAGAATCATTGAATCACACAGTGAAATCATCAGTTCCAATTGAACCCATTCAGTCCGGGGACGTATCTGTGTCATTTTAGATGTATTTGGATATTCAAAAATAGCAGATCTACAAGCTCATAGCGCGGCACTCGGTGCAGATCCTTCATGACTGAGATTTTTTTTTTTTTCTTGAAAATTTGTGCAAATCTTTGAATTTGTATTTTTCAAAGATTAAACATTTGTAACTGAAATCTATGCTTCTGGGGGGACCCTGGGGGTCCTGGGGGGTCCCTGGAACAACATATTTGACAAATGGCTTTATAAAATATATATTTAAAGATAAAAAATTTAAAAAGCAGATCTACAAGCTGCGCTATGAGCTTGTAGATCTGTTATTTTTGAATACCCAAAGGGATCTAAATGACAGAGATGCGTTCCCGGATTGAATGGGTTAACGCTAGAGAGTACAAATGTACCTAAATGATAATAATAATAATAATAATAATAATAAACTTTATTTGTATAGCACCTTTCATGACATGAAATGCAGCTCAAAGTGCTTTACAGAGCAAGAATACAATTACAGTTACAACCAATTTAACAATAAAGCAAACAAAAATAAAATAAAATAAAATAAAAGCAAAGGCAAAAGCAAAAGCATAAAACAACATTAAAATAGGCAATACAGTGAGGAATTAAAAATCAACCAAAGAATCAGCTAAAAGCAAGAGTGAAGTAATAGGTCTTGAGCTGTGCTTTAAAGCTATCCACAGAGGCTGCCTGTCTTAGGTGTAATGGGAGTTTATTCCACACTGTCGGTCCGTAAAAGCAGAATGCTGCTTCAACCGTATTTTTTATATGTCATTGTAGGCACCTCGAGCAGGTCAGCACTTGAAGACCTGAGGGCCCGGTTTGGAACATATCTCTCTAGGCAGTCAGAGAGGTAGGAGGGTGCCAGACCATTTAGAGCTTTATAAACTATTAAAATAATTTTAAAATCAATCTTAAAAACAACCGGGAGCCAGTGTAGTGATGATGTGACCGGCCCCAGGCTTTAGGGGCCACAGCCCCAGCTTTAGGGGCCGCAGCCCCAGGCTTTAGGGCCACAGCCCCAGGCTTTAGGGGCCACAGCCGTGGGCACAAAACATGCTAAACTCTGCTGCTTGCCTGCCTGCCCGCCTGCTCACCAGAACCACATCCAGAGACCACATCACAGCGGTCCTCCATGACCTCCACTGGCTCCCAGTCAAAACACTGATCTCCACCTACAGTACAAGTGGGGAGATGCCAACCTCCTGGACATCCCTAAGACAAGGCACTGAACCTGAGTTGAACCTGAGTTGAACCTGAGTTGAACCTGGGTTGAACCTGGGTTGAACCTGTGTTGAACCTGGGTTGAACCTGGGTTGAACCTGTGTTGAACCTGTGTTGAACCTGTGTTGAACCTGTGTTGAACCTGTGTTGAACCTGGGTTGAACCTGTGTTGAACCTGTGTTGAACCTGTGTTGAACCTGGGTTGAACCTGGGTTGAACCTGTGTTGAACCTGTGTTGAACCTGTGTTGAACCTGGGTTGAACCTGGGTTGAACCTGTGTTGAACCTGGGTTGAACCTGGGTTGCAGCCCCCCTGCTGTTGGAAACTCACTCCCAGCTCACATCAAAGC
>NC_137622.1:44465194-44467694 GCF_963280865.1 Gymnoscopelus braueri
AAAGAAAGACAGAGAGAGAAGAGAGAGAAGAGAGAGAGAGAGAAGAGAGAGACAGAGAGAGAGAGAGAGAGAGAGAGAGAGAGAGAGAAAGAAAGAAAGACAGAGAGACAGAGAGACAAACATGATCAATCACTACTAATTAAACCACTTGTTCTCAAACATTTTCATGTCAAGGACCCACAAATTAATATGTTGCATTTGACCCCCCCCCCCTCCTTTGTGCCAGGGCCCCCCATTCAAGATTTGTGTTGTGGAAATGTTTCAGAAGAATACAATACTATACAATACAACAATACTAGGGCGATACCTGTTGGGAATGCTGCATGCCCCCCATACATGTATATTTACACATCATTTCATACACATCCTCAATCTGTTTATTACAGCTTTTACAGTGTTTCTGAATATGTTCTACACACAATGTGTAGAGTGCATGTTCTGTACAAATGTGTCTCACAGCTAATGGCATACATGTGTACATACATGTAATGTACATACATCCCATTTACCGCACCGTACCCAGCACCATCTCCATTGCCGGTTTGCGACAGGGTCCCGCCACCCCTCCTTGCGTCGGGGCCCCGACGAACAAACATCTGGATTGCACTGGAGCTTCTTGGAGCTCTCAGCAGCAGCCTCATGCAGTCATTACAAGCCACTGTGAGTCGTCTGATGCTGCCTTGCTTGTAGTGACCCCACAGGTGGCCAGTATACAGAGATGTACAGATACTGAGCACATAAAGAGCTAAGATTTCCGAAACAGCATGTTCCCTTGAGCATACAGCTTCCGACGCCGTCTATATTATGTCCTTGTCATCAGAGAGGTCATTTGAGATTAAATATTTAATCTCACAGCAGACACTAACAGTACGTTTTAACAGCGGGCGACTCTCCGGCGATCCTGGGCGACATCGTCCAAAAGATAAAGAAAATCCATCTTTCATCGCCCCCCCGCCCACTTCGCCCTATCGCCAGTAGTCGCCGGCTCTCATAGACATATAATGCACTTCCGGAAAATACTATCCTGATCGCCCGCTGATCGCCCGCTGTTAAAACGCACCGTAAGGGCAGTGCCTATTAGTACACATGGAAAACACTGAGATGAAGACAGACAAAGATAGATAAACAGAGCTTTTTGTTCCTGGTTCTATTTACCTGCCATCAAAGAAGTAGAACTTGCCCTTCCCGTTCTTCTCACCGTGAGTGAAGTTTCCCTCGAACCGATCGCTGGACGAATACGTCACCGTGCAGAACCCATGAGGCATGTCGTCTTCATCTAGAGGACCTACACACACACACACACACACACACACACACACACACACACACACACACACACACAGTATTTGCGTTCACATTTAACAAGGAATTCCTGAACACAAACAATAGCTTGGGAAAGCATCGTTTCCTCCATTATGTGGCGACTGACAATTATCACAGACACTGAACACTATTTATCCAATGCCTTAATCCATTAAGACCGGGAAGGAATTTTATGCGCTATGAGCTTGTAGATCTGCTATTTTTTTTTTTAAATCATAATTTTTTTTAAGCGAAAATGTTTAACTCAAATGTTTGCCTCTAGGGATTCTACAAATGTCTTCTAAATCCTAACAGGTTTATTATTATTTTTAGACCTATGTTGCTATAATATCAGTAGTTTTCAAACTTTTCCATGTCAAGGACCCCCAAAATGATACGAATTTGGCTGCGGACCCCCATATATATATACATTCAAAGATTTGCACAAAAGGTTTTTCAAAAATAGCAGATCTACAAGCTCGTAGATCATTCTAGGTCATTCCTCCAATCTGCAGGCCTCTCACAGCTAGTTAATGGACATTACAGAGGCTTATGAATATAAATAACAAGCAGTTTACACATCTATAACCAAGCTGTATGACAGCATCCTTACAGAGGCTGGTACTTTAAGCATGTTGGTATGCCTCTTCCAGACAGCGTTGACAGGTTTTGCAAGACAAAATAACCAACCAGGTCTATGAAAACAAGCCCAGAAGAAGACACTCCACAATCAGATATTAAAGAGCTGGAGAGACATGGAGAGTGACTCCTGTTACTGAACAAACACTCTATAGTAATGATTACTATCACAATATAGTGCTTTAATCAAACACTCTAGTCTATAGTAATGATTACCAAAGAAATATAGTGTTTGAACCCCAAAAACATCACTTAAGTACCCATACCTTTAAACACTCTGTAAACAGCTAGTGTCACTATGCTGTTGACAACATATTCATAACTATGTGACACAACATGACAACATGCTGCTAAACTAGCTGTAGAATACAACTCTCGTCGACGTATTTATGATTCTGACGTTTTCAATCTACGAGAGTTGTAGGGTTCAACATGTACACATTGAAAATAAAGGTGCTTACCCCCAAGCCCCAAATGTTAACCGTCTCTACGCGGTAGTAGTTTAATGTAATAATCCATATCTTTCAATAAAGAAGTGTTTTAATGCCGACTGTGGCCG